>NW_025947080.1:0-64192 GCF_000764305.2 Hyalella azteca | reverse complement strand
TTCATGAATGGCTGACAGAGCTGCTTCATGAATGGCTGACAGAGCTGCTTCATGAATGGCTGACAGAGCTGCTTCATGAATGGCTGACAGAGTAGCTTCATGAATGGCTGACAGAGTAGCTTCATGAATGGCTGACAGAGTAGCTTCATGAATGGCTGACAGAGCTGCTTCATGAATGGCTGACAGAGCTGCTTCATGAATGGCTGACAGAGTAGCTTCATGAATGGCTGACAGAGTAGCTTCATGAATGGCTGACAGAGCTGCTTCATGAATGGCTGACAGAGCTGCTTCATGAATGGCTGACAGAGCTGCTTCATGAAAGGCTGACAGAGCTGCTTCATGAATGGCTAACAGAGCTGCTTCATTAATGGCTGACAGAGCTGCTTCATGAATGGCTGAAAGAGCTGCTTCATTAATGGCTGACAGAGCTGCTTCATGAATGACTAACAAAGTTGCTTCATGAATGACTGACAGAGTTGCTTCATGAATGACTGACAGAGTAGCTTCTTGAATGACTGACAGAGCCGCTTCATGAATGGCTGACAGAGTTGATTCTTGAATGACTGACAGAGTTGCTTCTTGAATGACTGACAGAGTTGCTTCTTGAATGACTGACAGAGCCGCTTCATGAATGGCTGACAGAGTTGATTCTTGAATGACTGACAGAGTTGCTTCTTGATTGACTGACAGAGCTGTTTCATGAATGGCTGACAGAGCTGCTTCATGAATGACTGACAGAGCTGCTTCATGAATGACTGACAGAGTTGCTTCTTGATTGACTGACAGAGCTGTTTCATGAATGGCTGACAGAGCCGCTTCATGAATGGCTAACAGAGCTGCTTCATGAATGGCTGACAGAGCTGCTTCATGAATGGCTGACAGAGCCGCTTCATAGATGGCTGACAGAGCTGCTTCATGAATGGCTGACAGAGCCGCTTCATGAATGGCTAACAGAGCTGCTTCATGAATGGCTGACAGAGCTGTTTCATGAATGGCTGACAGAGTTGCTTTATTAAAGAATGATTGAGTTACCTTGTAAATGAATGACAGAGTTGTTTGAAGAATTACTGACAGAGCTGCCTCATGAATGGCTGACAGAGCTGCCTCATGAATGGCTGACGGTGATTTCAAGGTCTACAAGCAGGATAATAAATGACAAAAAGGGCTTCTCATACACTTTCCCACTCTTCGCATTTCAATTCACTTTTATAGACAATAAACGATTAACAAGGACAACTGAAATAATGGCTAGAAATAGAAGGACGCACTGATTGAAAGATTTCATTAATAATCTGATGGGTCAATCAACGAAAGAAAATAACAGCCGTCCATCGTTCACTGAAGACGATGAGAATCTCGTTGGAGTGTAGTAGGGCAAACTCAAACATAATGAAGTGATTGATATACACCGACCAGAACACACAAACACAATTACTAACTCGCAATTTTGTCACAAGGGTTACAAATGGTTATTAAATTAGTTTATTGTGTCGTATGTGTGCAATCAGACCTCTTGGTAAATAGTGTCAGCAAAATTACCATANATGGCTGACAGAGTTGCTTTATTAAAGAATGATTGAGTTACCTTGTAAATGAATGACAGAGTTGTTTGAAGAATTACTGACAGAGCTGCCTCATGAATGGCTGACAGAGCTGCCTCATGAATGGCTGACGGTGATTTCAAGGTCTACAAGCAGGATAATAAATGGCAGGATGGGCTTCTCATACACTTTCCCACTCTTCGCATTTCAATTCACTTTTATAGACAATAAACGATTAACAAGGACAACTGAAATAATGGCTAGAAATAGAAGGACGCACTGATTGAAAGATTTCATTAATAATCTGATGGGTCAATCAACGAAAGAAAATAACAGCCGTCCATCGTTCACTGAAGACGATGAGAATCTCGTTGGAGTGTAGTAGGGCAAACTCAAACATAATGAAGTGATTGATATACACCGACCAGAACACACAAACACAATTACTAACTCGCAATTTTGTCACAAGGGTTACAAATGGTTATTAAATTAGTTTATTGTGTCGTATGTGTGCAATCAGACCTCTTGGTAAATAGTGTCAGCAAAATTACCATATGGATGACCAACTTGAATAATTATGTTTCAGGAAGAAAATCAATCATTTTCTTCCTAATCAATAGTCAATATCATTAAATAATTTCAATGATAATATTGATATCAATAATAATGGTAATCAATAATGGTTGACGTCAAAAGTTTTAATTTGTCAGGACTGATGTCTATAATCGTAATGAAAAAAGCCTTCACAAGGCTTATGGCTCCATAAAAAACCTTCAAAGCCTTCATAATGACTGATGAAAGGCAATTATACTTCGCCGTGATGACTGAAATCAGGCATCATTCTACTGCAATGATAGTTTGTTTCGCTAGCTATTGACTAGCGTTAACTATTTTAACTGGTCAACGACCGGCACAATGCTGGCTCTAAACACTAGTGTCAGCAGCAACACCTGTACGTTACATAAAAATATTGATAAACCTCCGCATAACATAACATAACATAACATAACATAAAATAACATAACATAACGTAACACCCCCTACATTTAACTTAATAACGCCTCTACGTTAAACTCATCAGGGTGACTATAAGAGTGGTTTCGTTAGCAGCCGCGCAGCTATCCGCGGATCAAAAGGCCCAGTGGACACAATTTCCGGCTCTGGATATCGCGGAATGTCGTGGCGACGAAGCCAAATAGTGCCCTGTGGCTTAAACAAGATGGCACTTGGCATAGAACTGCGCCATATTTTGGTACAGCCCAAGTTCTGTGCCATATGCACAGAACTGTGCTATAGTTAGCACTCCACTGCACAGAGCACTGGATGTGAAAAAAGCCACAGCACAACAAATAGCTTTTGATTTTAAGATAAAACTGAGAGAACGGACAGTTTTTATTATAGGTTCCAAAAATTCAATATCACGCACTAGGTGAACTGAGTTAGGAAATGGGTAGTTCAACAAGGATTTGCAACGTTATTAAGGTGGAACAACCAGAGGTAAGAGGCTATTATATGACAGAACTCAAGTTATATTTAAGAGTATCGTATCAACTCGACGACTGAGAGCGAAGTGCCCAATAAATTTTCTAATACCCGTCAACTGACGAGTAACGAGGTGGCTTCTTTGATGCCAAGACTCACATTCAGACGATATTTCCGAAGAAATTTATAGAAAAACATTAATATTTAAAAAAAATATATCAGGGTGACTATAAGAGTGGTTTCGTTAGCAGCCGCGCAGCTATCCGCGGATCAAAAGGCCCAGTGGACACAATTTCCGGCTCTGGATATCGCTGAATGTCGTGGCGACGAAGCCAAATAGCGCCCTGTGGCTTTAACAAGATGGCACTTGGCATAGAACAGCGCCATATTTTGGTAAACAGCGCATAGAACTTTGCCATATTTTGGTACAGCGCATAGAACTGTGCCATATTTTGGTACAGCGCATAGAACTGTGCCGTATTTTGGTACAACGCATAGAACTGTGCCACAGTTTAGCACTCCGCTGCACAGAGCACTGGATATGAAAAAAGCCACAGCACAACAAATAGCTTCTGATTTTAAGATAAATGTGAGAGAACAGACGGTTTTTATTATAGGTTTCAAAAATTCAATATCACGCACTAGGTGAACTGAGTTAGGTAATGGGTAGTTCAACAAGGATTTGCAACGTTATTAAGGTAGAACACCCAGAGGTAAGAGGCTATCATATGACAGAACTCAAGTTGGATATAAGAGTATCGTATCAACTCGACGACTGAGAGCGAAGTGCCCAATAAATTTTCTAATACCCGTTAACTGACGAGTAATGAGGTGGCTTCTTTGATGCCAAGAGTCACATTCAGACGATATTTACGGAGCAATTTATAGAAAAACATTAATATTTAAAAAAAATAGTGTAAACTAAATGCGAAGTGTTCATTTTGATACTGACATCTTAGCATCGTTTTGAATCGTTATAGCGGTGATTTACACTCAAACTTCGAGAAGAATTTTGAATGAAATATCAATTAAATCGGAATAATGTAATACGACTTAGATTTTAGATTTGAAAATGAAAAAAGAGAAAAAACATGTATTGCATGAATACTTTTACCCCTTTATCTTGGCATGTAGTCACATAAAAATTTTCATGTCAAGTTGAAATCGAATGCTTTATTGTTTGAAGTATTGAATGTTTATTCAATACTCTTTTAAGACTCGTTTAATACAAGTTCAATATTTGTTTTAATGTTCGCTTAGCAATTATTCCTTTTTGTATACTCATTTAAGACTCGCTCAATATTCTCTCAATGATCGTTCAACACTCGTTTAAAGCTCGCTTAGTAATCGTTCGTCAACGCACGAATCTCAGACGAGCTTACTGGAATTGTCTCGACATTGGCAATTGAAAGCTTAGCCTTCACGCAGCGAAACTAATGAGTGGCGCCTGTTAAGGAGTTGAGAACCTAATTAATGAAGGCAGCGTTCGTTGTTAATGAGCTCGTGCGGAGCCTAATGTTAACTTCCAGGAATTGAATTTAGACAAATACAATTGAAAATTTACATTCAAAATTTCTAAATACAGCACGTGATATCGAGAAATCAAAGAGTTATTTCATTTGAACTTAAGGAACTAATTTGATGATGCATTTTAGAACTGTGTTACATAATTACGGATTCACGAACTTATCTGTTTATTATTTATATCGTTTTTTAAATATTGTATTGATAGTTTCTATTACCATGTCATTCTATTACCATGTTAATTACCATGTCAATAACCTATCCACAAATCCACTCCATTAAAACTTTCACCCATAGCATTTCGCGCCGCTACTCCCCAGCCAATATTCCCGAGCAGTTCCTATTTGCGAGTTGCCGGAACGACGCGCGCTAATGGCATGCAAGTTCTTCTCCATCTGAATTCATTCACTGAAAAATAGGCCAGCCAATTCATGCTGATGCAAGCATTAAATTGCTTTGACGGTTCCCGGAAATATGCATGAGAAAGTAGTGATTTATTTTAGGCTTGTAGTTGTGGAAATGCTCAGAATTGAGCTGAAATTCATGGGCTGAAAGATGTTTAGAATAACAAGATAGTGGTTAGAGGTTAGCGGAAATGTATTTAAGAAAGGTAAAAATGTGCCAAAAATGCTAGGAAGACATAAAAGTGCTAAAAGAGAATTGAAATACCTCTCATTTAAACGAATATTTTTAACGAACATGATGCTGGAAAAGGATATATCCATTAATACAAGGCTTACTGCCGCTTAATTCAACATTTTATTCATTGCAACGCTTAAGTATTAGGTTAAGTATTAGTAAGTAGCAACGCTTAAGTATTAGTATTAATATGTTACCATTTCTCATAACTTAAACTTGAATTATTAAACATTTATATATTCAAAGTTAATATAATGTAGTTTGCATGCTATGCTTGCTATTTCATTGCTAATTATACCGGATCGATAGCACTGCCGACAAATTACTTTACCAAGGAGAGAACCTTTACCAATTACCAAGGAGAGAACATCAAGGCAGCGACAACAGTAAAAATAAAAAAAAATTAAAAAAAGGGAGATTAATTAAACGCAAACTTTTAGACAAAGACATTTCTGAAAATCAGAAATTCACTCTAACAGGAACAAATCAGGAAAGTTCTTAAACGCCACGAAACAGGATATCCTGGATGAAAACACACAATTACATTGCCCATAAATAAGTCCAGGTTGAAACGACGCTTGAATTTTACATCAAAATTCACAAAGAAATCTGTTTGAGTGAGAAATCAATATGGGGAAGAAACGACGAGGCTATTGTGAACGAGTACACCAGTGCTGAACAACGGAATCACTTAATTTATAAACGCACACGACAATAATCGTCGAAATTTGTGGTTAATAAACAAGCGCGTTCAAGAAGAGGAACAGACCGCAAACTAGCGAGTTGAAGTCAGTTGAATGAACTGCAAACTAGCGAGTTGAAATCAGTTGTATAGAGCGTAAACTAGCGAGTTGAAGTCAGTTGAATAGACCGTGAACTAGCGAGTCGAAGTCAGTTGAATGAACTGCAAACAAGCGAGTTGAAGTCAGTTGAATGAACTGCAAACAAGAGAGTTGAAGCAAGGAAATAGGCCGTATATAGTTTATACTTCCGGGTATACAGATATGTCAGTAATTCTTTCTCTTCACATGTGCAATTATTGTGATTGATTGCTAAATAGCTTACATTATATTACATAAAATAATTGATTTGATTCAAATCAGAAGCATTATCGACAAAATTAACGATAAGCGAAAAATATTTAATGAAACAATTTAATTATTGACTACAGTTTTAGAGAAAATGCAGAAACTGAATAATTTCCTCAAAATAACTTACTTTAGATTCACACTGTTGACTAAATAAATGAAATTCATTTTCAATGAGCCCTATATTGTAGCTTTTAACAATAAACCTAAATTTAACCATAAACCTAAATTTAAATAAACCTTAAGAATAAACCTAAATTTCGCTTAAAATAGCAACATGAATATGACTGCCGAATTACCTGGAATTTTAGAACATGTTTCTATTGAAGACAATATTTACTAATCGTTATTATTGTTGTGGAATATCACGAGTTAACAATGCTGTGTTACACACGTAAACAATGTACATGTACATGACGAATTTACCTTAAAATTTAAAATATATGATTGTTATATATTATGAATTATTGCTATAATTTAAAAACTGTAGTTATATATTAAGAATTTATCATATAATTTAAAACATATAGTTATATATTGCAAATTTATCTTATAATTTAAATATTTACTTATGTATTAAGATAATAATTTATTTAATCGTTGTAATTGGTGTGTAATGGGACCAATTAAGAATCTGTCATCCACAATTAAATTATATGTAAATGACGAATCATTCTTCGAATTAAAAATCAATAGTTATATTTTGTTATGGATAAAGTTAATCGTTATAATTTGTGTGGAATATAAGAAGCTGTATTACACAAATAAACAACTCAAATTTACACAACACACACGCTGGTCGACGCCCCGGCTGCGTGCTAACATTTTGAATGCACTTAACACTGCGAGAATTTAATTAATTAGTCCTAGGTAAACTATTAGAACAATAACAAAAATCGATACAAATCTGTGGTTGATGCATGATAAATATTTCATAGGACGATGTAAGATAACTCTGCAAGGAGATGCAAGGTAACCTATAAGTAGAATGGTGCAAGATAACTTTCATCGAAGAAGGTACAAGATAACCAAAGTAGAATGATGCAAGATAACTTTCATCGAAGAAGGTACAAGCCAACTTAAGTAGATTGATGCAAGATTCGCAAACATTGATGCAAGATTGATGCAACTTTCATCGAAGGTAGTGCAAGATAACTTAAGTAGATTGATGCAAGATAACTCTCATCGAAAGTGATGTAAGATACCTTAAGTAGAATGATGCAAGATAACTTTCATCAAAGGTGATTCAAGATAACTTAAGTAGAATGATTCAAGATGAACCTGATCGAAAGTGATGCAAGATACATTAAGTAGAATGATTCAAGATAAATCTGATCGAAAGCGATGCAAGATACATTAAGTAGAATGATGCAAGATAAACCTGATCGAAAGTGATGCAAGATACCTTAAGTAGAATGATGCAAGATAACTTTCATCGAAAGTGATGCAAGATAACTCTCATTGAAAGTGATTAAAGACAGTTCTCATTAAGATAAAAACAAAATGACTTTCACTACGAGTGTTGTGAGATAGCTCCAACTGAAGGTGATGTGAAATATGTTCTACCAGGGGTTAATAAGATAATTAACATGGGCATTGATGAAAGATAATTCTCAAACGGGACATGCGAGAGAACTAAGATATTAAATATACATCATATATGAGTATATGATGAGTTTAAGATACATCATATTATGAGTATAAGAAGATAATTCTTATTTAAGATACCTGGCATCTTGATATTATATTAATACACTAATTACCACAAATTTATGTATTATAATAATTGAAATAAAATGCTTTTACTTATGGTAAGCGAAATTGAAGATCGGTAATTTTAGAAAGCTAATGTTTTGAGTACACACATCATCCATTTTAATTTTGTCGAAGCATTTTTAGAAATAAAACTAAAAAACTAAGAAATTTTGAAATCAATGCACATAAGGAAGAAAATTATGGAATACGGACATTTTCTTCCCGTATGTTTTTCCGTAAACATTTATCCAAAGATTTCCATCATTTAAATCTTAATCTTGTCGAACTGAACCATAGGCACGAAAAACTGTAATTCCTTTCAAGCGATTAGAGGAATAAATTTCTAAACTATAATTTGACAACTCATCATTTATTCATCGTGAGGGCATTAAAGCGATAAAAAACTCCTTCCAAAGTGATCATCTCTTGATCGCGATTTATAAAAAAATTAATGTTTTATAATTGATTTCAGTTCCCGAGCACCACGACACACACACCACCCGACGCAAGCGCCAGAGCGCATCTGAAGAGACAGGTTTACAGGAACCTGAGCGGTGCTGCGTTCATGTCGGGTTTATTGTTTAACAATAAACTGACATAACCGTCCAGCAGCAGGTTTATTGTTTAACAATAAACGTGACATAACCGTCCAGAAGCAGGTTTATTGTTGTACAATAAACTTGACATAACCGTCCAGCAGCAGGTTTAGTGTTTAACAATAAACGTGACAGAACCGTCCAGAAGCAGGTTTATTGTTGTACCAGAGACCTGACAGAACAAAACTCATTTTAAAAAGATAGTTTGATGATACACTTTATGAACTGACAGGTCTATAACGAAAATGTCAGGTTTTTGAGTATCCGGTAAAATTTTGGGGTAAAAAAATAATTTTAAAAAGTTAGATTGATGATACACTGAATGAACTGACTGCTCTATAACGAAAATGTTAGGTTTTTGAGTATCCGGTAAAATTTTGGGGTAAAAAAAACAACAAAATGCAATATTTCGTGATCGAAGAAATGAAGATAATTTCAATGAAAATTTGTCGCCTTGCAATTAGTAGCAGAATTCATCATCAAGGAATACATCATCCAATGCTGGAACTAAAATAATGTTTGAAATAAGAAAGGAAATATTTAAATGAATTTCAAAGAAAATGACATTCATGTACAAGTTCTTCCAAAAAAATGAGAAATAATGAATTTGAGTGAAAGCAATTTTCTCCTTATTTGATAACAACAATATTTAGCTTAAATAATAATAAAAACACGGTATTCTTTCCATTTTTGTTTTCTTATCTCTCACTCAATGTGAGAGATTTAGAACATATAAGCTACACAATTATTAATCACTTTTACGAATTACGACCATTCCGAATCACTTTTAAATTAAAAACACAATTTTTCACAGATAATACTAAAAAATCGAAATCTTCGGAATGAATCCAGTTCATGTATAATTTCCTATAATTTAATCTTTAACAGAAATGCAATAGAATGTCGAGGGTTTTTGAGACATCGAAACAAAATGTCAGCGAGAGAAGCAGCAGCAGACATGAACTGGAATAGCTTCCTTCTTAGCTGACCTTCACAGTGACATTGATTGACGAACTAAAATCGATCCGGAGATAAAGTGCAGATAACGTCTGAAGGTGAGCTCCGTTGCAAGAGATACCCTAGCGTTAGTAGAGAAGTAATACTAAGATTAACCAATAATAAATTTAAATTAAATAAATGTGAAATTAAAATGAATTATGGGATCAAAATCTTCTTCTTATTATGATTCTAATCAATTAATATTTTTAAATTAATTAAATGTGAAATTAAATGAATTATGGGATCGTCAATCTTCTTCTCATTATGATTCTAATTGGTTATTATTTATTAAATTAAATAAATGTGAAATTAAATGAATTATGGGATCGTAAAACTTCTTCTTATTATGATTCTAATCAATTAATATTTTTAAATTAATTAAATGTGAAATTAAACTGAATCATGGGATCGTAATCTTCTGCTCATTATGCTTCCAATTAGTTAATATTCTTTTAAATTAAATAAATGTGAAATTAAACAGAATTATGGGATCGTAATCTTCTCATTATGATTCTAATTAGTTCATATTCTTTTAAATTAAATAAGTGGCCAATTTAACAGAATTATATTTTTTAAAAATTTTTGGGTTATGGAAGTATCAAAAATCCTATAAGAGAGACTCATATTATCTAGTGAATAAATTTTATGACCAGACCCTTAAGTCAAAAGTGCTGGTGCGGAAGCTGCACCAGGGAATTAACTATTTTCAGGATATCTTAAAATCCTAACTCCTTAATTCCTAAAATCCTAGGATTCCAAGCAGAACGCTTGGTAGGAATATTATTCTTACCCTAGCTACAACGCTTGATAGGAAAAATATTCTTACCCAAGGACGTTTGCTGCGAATATTATTCTTACACTAGAACGCTTGATAAAAATATTATTTTTACCCCAGGACGCTTGATAGAAATATTGTTCTTACACTAAAATGTTTGCCTGGAATATTCTTCTTACCCTAAAACGTTTGGTAGGAATATTATTCTTATCCGACAACACTTGGTACGAATATTATTTTGACCCCACAACGCTTGATAGGAATATTATTCTTACCCTAGAACGATTGGTTAGAATATTATTTGTACCCTACAACGCTTGATAGAAGAGTCCATATATATTTTAGTTTCACCATAATAAAAAAAACAAAAGGTCTACACAAATATTCACGTCAAAGTTGCCATGGAGAAAAGAATGGGGGAAAAATGTACTCTAATAGAGAAATGGCGATTATATCTAATTATAACACAACGTGACTTCAAATGTTAGTAGATGAGTAAAGCTTGCGTGAGTATAATGAGGCATTATGAGGACCGTTAACTTGCATTTAGGGAAAGACGGCGGCCAAAGGAATTTAAAGGAGTACACGCTTAAATAAATACTTAAATTTAAACTTTTATGTATGAAGCCGTTTTAAGTTGATTAAAAAAGTTTCTAGTTAAGTAAAAAGTTGTAAGATAATATTTTTGAAAACTCAATTAATTTTTTTGAAAAATCATTGTCAATATTCAATTAACATTCAATAAACATTTAAATAGAGAATTTATTTTTTTGTAGAACACCAGCAAGCACAAACTTGAGAAAAATAGAATTTTTCAGATTAAATTTTTTGCTTCCAGTAACATTTTACGTTCATGGTGGCAATTAAAATATTAACGCCATTGATTATTTTTTTTAAAAAGGCCTCCCGCACTCACCATTCCAACAAAAAGGGAATTAATTTTATTAATTAAACGATCATTGTTTTTGATCACCTTTAATTATTTAGCACTCTGGCTGTAGATGAAAAATGAAAAATCTATTTTATCTGCAGCCACAGCTGGAAAAAGCGTTATGTTTTCTTTTGATGTATCATGTCTCCAGAGACATTTATTTAAGAAGCTTAATGAAGCTAAATATTTAGTAAAACTTACCCTATAATAACCGAAGTTATTCAGCTTAGACTATTGATTCTGCAAACTTTGTGATCGTGAACCCACCCTCCACTGATAACAACTTAACGATACGATTCTTTGAATGTCGTACATATAACGATATGTATACATGCAAACACTGTGTAAATCATGATAGTCTCGCTAAACACTAACAACGGCATAATGATTAACATGTATACTTTATAGATCGTTATCGTGATCTCATCCACCATCGACCACGATAAGATGATCACGATATAGATGATCGATATATACCGTGAAGACAATGATCGTGATATCATCCATCACCGGCCACGACATGATGGCTATATATGCCGTGACGACAATGATCGTGATAGCAACCATCACAGACCACGGCAAGATGACCATGATATAGGTGATCGATATATACCGTGACGACAATGATCGTGACCTCATCCATCACCGTCAAGGTACCGTGAAGACGTTGGTCCTGATCTGCGATACATCGACCAGGACGACGAGCTCAGGGACGTGTCAGCGGCCATGCAGTTTGCGATGTTCATTGAACCCTGCAATAAAATATTGAACCTTGCAATAAAATATTGAACCTTGCAATAAAATATTGAAGCTTGCACATTCCTCTGCAAGGAAGGATCGATGGCCACAGAATTCTTCAAAATCCGTTGAATAAGAAAACATTCCAATGGCCAATGAAGAAGATGAATTGGTCACGGAAAAATTGTAAGAAAACATCGTGGCTAATATTGAGGATAATGGTTATGGTCCGATATCAGGCCGGCGATGTTATAGTTCATATTTGAGTGCACATAATGGATTTTCCTTTAAAAACAATTCATTTCAATTTGTAGTCCAATTCAATAGAGAAACCATCAATGATTTTTATTATGTAACAAATAAAATTATTCGTATTAAAGAACAGTTGAATTGACTGCTTAATACAGACTTAGATCAAAAGGAATCTCGATCCTCGAGCTTTATAAATTCACGATTTTCTTCAATAAAATAACCGAGTCTGCTGTTCGTTTACTTAAGAAAATTTGACATTCATCTGCAACCTGAAAAATTTCAATGTATGGTCACGGCCGACCCGTATCAACCATGTATACACTCAAATAAATGAGTGAGGCTTTCTGCAAACCACGATGCACTTTTTGACTTTGCGAGGGTCTTTCTGACCCAGTTTTTCCCGACAAAAGGACGTATCAATGCTACGTCCGTTCTCTGCTCGTGCGTTGGGTAAGAAATCATCACTATTATGACAATATGACCTTGTTATTTTTCTCAGTAATACATCAATATCCTGTGCACCAGACGACAGCCCCAGCCATGTGAGACCGAATCCAGCTTTGCAATTTTGTGGAGTGCTCACTTCCGCAAAAAACATGAATGTTAAGAAATATATGAAGCACAAATAAATATGGCAAGATGATAGATCGCCAATAAAAAGTTCGTACAGAGTTCATTAAAAAAATGGCACGGATTCTGGAACGCATTTGTTTACTGGAATTGCATCTCATTTCTGTTTCCGTGATTCGCGATAAATGTAAGAGTATCGAATTAGATGAAATATAGTTAATTCATTGAACAAACTAATCACAACCCGTACCATTAACACATATCATGAAACTAAACGTTCGCAATAATTAGCTTTCTAAATCAGAAAGTAGCCGAGAAATGAAGTTTAGAAAAATAACAGAAGTTCTGGAGTCTAGTTAAACTCTAAATTACCAGTAAGGAAGTTCCTACATTAACATCAGGAGTTTGACTAAGCGTTCGTTCCTCTGCCTCAAAAATTATCTCGTGCGCCCAAAAACTACTAACAGGCATTAAAAACAACCGCGTAAATAACGAAGTTCTTCAAATGAAGAGCGTCAGGTTAATAGAGCTGCCAGATCCACGGTAAACTTTTACACTCGGAGAGATTTCAGAAGCGTTGAAATTACATGGAGTTCTGTGAAAAGTTCACAATACATCGCTAAAATACATGCTCCGATGTTTTGTATAAAGATAACAAGACATTGCGCATATCGCTCCCAACCATCGTTCATATTTAAGCCGTTATGTATCGTAAAACGTTCTCAACCATCGTTCCTATTCAAGCCGCGACGTTCTGCGAAACGTTGCCAATTAACCATCGTTCACATTCAAGCCACGACGTTCTGCGAAACGTTCACAATACATCGTTCATATTCAAGCCATGACGTTCTGCGAAACGTTCACAATACATCGTTTATATTTAAGCCATGACGTTCTGCGAAACGTTCACAATACATCATTTATATTCAAGCCATGACGTTCTGCGAAACGTTCACAATACATCGTTTATATTCAAGCCATGACGTTCCGCGAAACGTTCACAATACATCGTTTATATTCAAGCCGTGACGTTCTGCGAAACGTTCACAATACATCGCTTATATTCAATCCACGACGTTCTGCGAAACGTTCACAATACATCGTTCATATTCAAGCCATGACATTCTGCGAAACGTTCACAATACATCGTTCATATTCAAGCCATGACGTTCTGCGAAACGTTCACAATACATCGTTCATATTCAAGCCATTATGTATCATAAAACGTTTCCAACCATCGTTCATATTCAAGCCATGACGTTCTGCGAAACGTTCACAATACATCGTTCATATTCAAGCCATGACGTTCTGTGAAACGTTCACAATACATCGCTCATATTCAAGCCACGACGTTCTGCGAAGCGTTCACAATACATCGTTCATATTCAAGCCACGACGTTCTGCGAAACGTTCACAATACATCGTTTATATTCAAGCCACGACGTTCTGCGAAACGTTCAAAATACATCGTTTATATTCAAGCCACGACGTTCTGCGACGTTCACAATACATCGTTCATATTCAAGCCACGACGTTCTGCGAAACGTTCACAATACATCGTTTATATTCAAGCCACGACGTTCTGCGAAAC
Organism: Hyalella azteca; assembly: GCF_000764305.2. Classification (NCBI taxonomy): domain Eukaryota; kingdom Metazoa; phylum Arthropoda; class Malacostraca; order Amphipoda; family Hyalellidae; genus Hyalella; species Hyalella azteca. The sequence goes on along the minus strand of NW_025947080.1, from coordinate 49,711 downwards.
TTTCACAATACATCGTTCATATTCAAGCCACGATGTCTCGTAAAACGTTCCCAACCATCGTTCAAGCCACGACGTTCCGCGAAACGTTCACAATACATCGTTTATATTCAAGCCACGACGTTCTGCGAAACGTTCACAATACATCGTTTATATTCAGTTCTTAGCAAGTAGAGATTGTTGTTCACAACAGCCACCTGGTATAAGAAGATATAAACAAGAAGCGTAAGTAGGGCCGGGCACTGCAATTAGATTGAAAGCAGACAATCAGCGGGGGTAATGAGCGTAATTAATGTAGATAACAATGGCTTTGACGTTGAAGCGTTGGGCGCGTAATTAAGACCACTATACACAAGTCATATAATAGTCATTAGTAAGTCATAGTGCCTGCTTATTTTGATTAGAATATTCATGAAATAGGAAGCGTATTTCTGACCTCTGCTGCCTTAAACAACCTGATGGGACAGTTGTATAATGTTATCCTGTACCTTAATGTTTCTATCCGTAGGAATTGCTTTAAATACATTGATAAAAAATTACGTTGTAAAAATGTTGCTATAAAAACGCATTGTGAAATCATTGATTAAAATTAGCCTCGTGTAAGTCGTACAACAAACATTGCTGAAATAAGGAGTAATTTTGACCTGCTATAAATTAGGTTAAATGTTGATTGCTTTGGAACTGCAAAAAAGATATATTTTTGGCAACATTTTTGAATGCCTCAGTTGAACAGATTTGTTCTTCATCTAATTTAAAAAGAGTGCTATTTATTGAGGTAATATTTCTAAAAAACTACGTTTATGATCTTCAAATGAGGAGCCATACGATCCCAAAAATAACACCTCTTTGCGTCGGAACTATTTTTTTTATGATGTCAGTGCAAACTTGAATTTAAATATAGTTTTAGTGTTAAATATTAGCAAAGTATTATCATGATAACATTCTCAAGTTCAAATACTGCGAGTTTATATGCGCCTAAAGACTGAGATTTTCTGCTAGCAATTAAGCTTCATAGTAAAAGATCTGCAGAGAAACCGCAGAAATGCTTGAACAAACATGCCTCCTGAAAAAATTATTCGGAGAGAGACTTAGGAAATAAATGGGAACTCATCGAAACTTAGGAAATAAATTGGGGCTCGGTTTACAGTTTGGGATTCATCTTTTCTGCCCCTAAACTAACTTTGAGGATTCAAATTTTTATCTCAAACTAACCGATGGAGATTTTTAAACACGGAGTCTATTTTAGGCTTAGCCAATCCAGTCCAATATAATCTTTATTAATGTGTGCGTCTTCGTTCGATATATAATTTTGTAATACTCAGGTTAACCGATTTTTTTTCTAGTAAAAATATTTCCCAGACGTGAATTGGCTTCCAATTAAAAATAAGCGCAACTTCACTCAGCGTATTAAAGTCCCTTGAAAAAATATGTCATTAGCGGTTGGAAAATAAAATTGAAATTTGGGTCAAATGACATATGCGAATCGCAGACAAAACTGAAGAACATGGGTAGACATATTTGAAAATTTAGAAATATATTCGCTCAATATCAAAAACGATCTGTATCACAAATATTACGTCAAAAAATTACGTCAAGGCTAGAAAATATCACGCAAATCCTCTACTAATGAGCAACATGATCCGAAAAATTGCTTTCACAAATCTGCGTGTCTCATTAGTCCATAAAAACATTTCCTTCCTTCAAATCCGCGTCCTAAATTGCAACGGCCTGCCGTCGCAAAATAAAGAAAAATTGGTAGCGCTGATTGCAAATACCTCTTTTGAATTTACCAACGAACGACAAGAGAATTACGGAATCGGACTGAAAAATTTTATTTTCTGATCGTTGCAAAATAGAAAGAAATGAACCGCAAAGTTCCCGGGTTTAAATTGCGGTGCAATGCGCAGCACGCAAAACATTCCAGAGTTCAAAGTTTTTTCCGTGACTAACTTAATTAATGTCGCGTGGACAGATGTGGTTTGAAAATAGTTTTCTATTATATCGTTTTTATATTTAACAGCGCAATATTCTTAAATAAACATGTATTCCACCAAACGTATTAATAATAGTACAATTTTATTTGTCAATATATGTCACATATATATTTATTATCCCAAAAATGTCCACAGAATAATTTCAAAATATTTGTACACACAAGCATAATCGTATAGATTTCTTCGTAAGTTAAATTTATGTTTATATTTACACAAATACTTTTCTTTCATAGAGGAAGAACATCTGGAATAATCTAGCATAGCAATGAAAATGACATGAAATACATAAAATATATATAACGGCCATGACAGTTACGAACATAGCGGACACAACGACCAGGATTATAGGCAATCAAACAAAACAACACAAGATGAAAAGAACCGAAAAATGTGTTTTTAAGATGGAATCATTATTGATAGCAATTAATGTAAATTCGCAATAACTTATTGCAGAATCAACAGAATCATCGAGAAATAAAGAATTTCCTCCAGATTTATTTTGCAAGGAATATTATGAAAATAGAGTATCTCATTCACTCCTCAGAAATCATCGAGCAATAAAGCATTTTCTTACATTTTTTGCGATGATTCTCCTCGGAAATCATCGAGCAATGAAGCATTTGTTTACATTTTTTTGCAATGATTCTCCTCAGAAATCATCGAGCAATAAAGCATTTTTTTTTTAATTTTTTTGCAATGATTCTCTTCAGAAATCATCGAGCAATGAAGCATTTCCTTCATATTTATTTTGCAAGGAGTCTCCCCATAAATAAAAACTCGACAAAATTTCTCTCGTCGGGAAAGGCTGAAGTTTTAAAAGAAAACGATAACTCAGCATTAAGTGGAACCTAATGAAAACTCTACCAATTATTTTTTATTATTGCTTGTAACATGATTTTTAAATTAGTCGCTATTTAATAATTCAATAATTTAAAATTGGTTAGACATTATTCCCAATTTCGAAAATCGTACTCACCAAACAGTGTTGAGGTCTCATAGTCGGGATTGTCGAACTCACCTGAAAATTTCCAATTAATTACATTTAATGGAATTTGAAAATAAGAATATAAATAATAATTAATATAATATAGAACAAATGATGTTGCATTAATGATAACTATTAACAATAATAAAATATTAGATCAATAATGATAATGGCATCACATAATAATGTGAATTATGTTGCATCTGAAATAAAAATCAGCAAATTAAAGAATAAGAAATATAACTATAATAAGCTCACATGAAAGTTCACAAACTACTATTAATTAATATAATACATATAGTTAAATATATATATAGTTTAAATGATATATATAGTTAAAATGTTCAATTTGCGGAAGGGAATAACTCATGACATTGAAGCATTACACTCACATTTCCATACGAAATTTTTTCGTACCATGGTTTCTGCAAAATATTATGTGCTAATGAATAAAAATGACTTTACTAGTACTGATCATTTAAAGCAACTTTATCATAAAACATGTCTAATGTTCAGGGAACCAACATGAATTGCGCAGTACATCAAAACAAAAAAGCGCAGCCTAGTGCATCCATCAGAGAGTAGAAAAATGTTTCAAACACAAACGTTAACACTCTACTACGGGCTCGACTTAATGTGCACAAGCTACAACATTCTACATCCTACATTCTGTCGTATGGATGTCAGAAAGTCTACAAATATCAACATTCCGATACCCGCGGTAGTTAATCGGGGACTAGCAATCTTCAGATCTCCGCGCAATCTCATTCATTCATGTCTTATAGTGCATCACTCAGCCATGTACCCAATAAAAAGCGTAGCATTTGCACAGTATCTATCTAAGAGGCTGCAACACTGAGCACTGTGTCCATAAAAACAGCGTAGCATTTGCGCAGTATTTATAAAAACAGCGTAGCTTTTGGCCAGTATTTATAAAACAGCTTATTGCACATTATATATAAAAACAGCATAGCATTTCCACAGTATTTATATAAACAGCGTAGCTTTCGGCCAGTATTTATAAAAACAGCTTATTGCACATTATTTATAAAAACAGCGTAGCATTTCCACAGTATTTATAAAAACAGCATAGCATTTCCACAGTATTTATAAAAACAGCGTAGCATTTCCACAGTATTTAAAAAAACAGCATAGCATTTGCGTAGTATTTATAAAACAGCATAGCATTTCCACAGTATTTATAGAAACAGCGTAGCATTTGCACAGTATTTATAAAAACAGCATAGCATTTCCACAGTATTTATAAAAACATCATAGCATTTGCACATTATTTATAAAAACAGCATAGCATTCGCGTAGTATTTATAAAAACAGCATAGCATTTGCACAGTATTTATAAAAACAGCATAGCATTTTCACAGTATTTTTAGAGACAGCGTAGCATTTGCCCAGTATTCACAGAAACACAGTAGCATTTGCACAGTATTTATAAAAACAGCGTAGCATTTCCACAGTATTTATAAAAACAGCATAGTATTTCCACAATTTTTATAAAAACAGCATAGCATTTGCACAGAATTTATAAAACAGCATAGTATTTCCACAGTATTTATAAAAACAGCATAAAATTTCCACAGTATTTATAAAAACAGCATAGCATTTGCGTATTATTTATAAAAACAGCATAGCATTTCCACAGTATTTATAAAAACAGCATAGCATTTCCACAGTATTTATAGAAACAGCGTAGCATTATAAAACAGCATAGCATTTGCACAGTATGCACCTACTGTAAGAGAGTCTGCAGGCCTGAGCGCTTCTATATTCATCATGTAGCGAACACAATAAAGTGCTGGAATTGCTGCAACAAGCAGCACTTTAGGGTCACAAAAACTGTCAGGATCAAAGTCAACCCTGAAAACTTGGAACGAGCGTCAATCTGGTCTGAATATCCAGCTGAGTGCAAGCAGATTGCCTACCCGCCTCGAAAATGTGCCCATAGCTCCCAACAAGCACCTGTAAGATGCAGTGGCCGACGTCATTCATAAAACAGAAAATAACTCTTGAAAAACATTCATGGTAGCTACAAGCTCTAAAGCTGCCAAGGTAAATGTGCGTGATACAGTAATATCAATAACACTGCTTTATTATTAACAGCGGTGCTAAAAGTGAAAATGAAAAATCTTGATTAGAATCATAAAACTTGATGAAAGGTAAGAAGTAACCCGCAATGATTAAGATGATGGTCTCGGAAATTTATTTTACTATTTAACATATAGAATAGCTCGTAGCAGCAATTTCAGGTTCACTAAAATGTAGCTGGATATACGAGTTATACGGCAGCTACAAGAACAATTTTGATTTTTTTTCATTTACAGTTATTTGTACAATCGTATTATCAATCTGAAGTAAAAATGAGACTAATATCATTGATGATATCTCTCCTTAATTACGAATCAAATAAGGAATGCTTATACTATTAAAAATAAAAGATGAACAATATTTTAAAGTATACGTTGTCAAGTGGCATACACTTAATCCAACCAAAATTGTGCATAGCCATAAAATGCAATATTTCATTTAACCCAATATAACTTTCTTCTTTTATTTTAAAGTTTAAATTTCATTCAAAATTTACTTGCACATAGATTTCTCATCATTAAAAAATTAAGCATTAAAAAGCTACTTCTACTTACGAAAACAATTTCCAAAATGTAGGGAAAATTTATAAAGAATTATCGTATAAATACTATTTATTAAAAAAAGTATTTTAAAACCACCTCACTAAGATTCTGAAAACAAAAATATTTTAAATGGGATTCCTTTGAAGTCCGAAAAGAAATTCAAGAAGAAATTGTTGAAAGAAAAAAGATTGTCCAAGAAGAAAGATTTTTTGAAAGATTTTATTCTCTGAGATTTTGAGTAGGAACCAATCGATTTGGATTTGCCCAAAAATAGGCTATGTCGTCGCAAAAATTTAAATTTCATAAATATAGATTAGATGAACGGCAGATCTGTGGTGCTTTTTGAAGATCTGTGATACGGATCTGTGTCGCTTTGCACGTATCATGCTACCAAATTCAACTCAGTACCCTAATAAACTACGAGTTCCGAGCTGTTGAAGGGAATTACCGTGTTCAACTTGCACGTTGAACAAAAATTTGCAAAAAGTGCTAATCGATATGAGCATTGAAAATTAACCAAATATTGCGCATATTTGTCATCGGAAATTAAATTTTTCAAGCCAAAAAGTTTATATTTTAAAAACAGAATATGATTGAGTAATAGTATCATATTAATATGTTTTCTTACTCGATTTGAGACGCATTTCGATTTGGGGAAAAATTAGCTATCACAGAACAAACCCAACACGAAAAATCTAGAATATAGTCATTTTGCGTTTGAACTCAATCGTTCAAGAAATTTAAGAATTGTTCGGCGTTGAAGCCATTAAATATATGTGAATAGTTCTTTCTAAAATGTCCACAACTGCCAGTTAAAACGATTCTAAATTAAGACACGCGGATGTTATTTTCAAACATGATGTCATTTCTCTTTCTGAACTCCGCCTAAAACTGCTGGCTATCATCAAGCAGTGGCCGAAAAACAACGTTTACAAATTTTTCGAAATTATGAGTCCGTTCGCTGGATTTTCTGCCAACAAAAATTTCAAAAAATAACAGATTGTTCATAACTCATACCGAGTGACCTCTTTTGAATAGATTTGAGTAAAACATAATTTCGAATGAGCTGTTCAATTCGAGCAACTACTTTTATAAATTTCAGAAAATATCTGTTTTGTCATAAATAACAATTTCCAAAGAATTCTAGGAGCTTGAAAGGTTCTCATCACCACAGCCCCTTCGGGAGGTGCATGGGAAATCGATGAATTGGACAGTGTGAATCATTAAGAGTGCTGGCGCACTTTGCCCAGCAACTCGATAGTGAAGGCCTTAAAGAGAAGAAATATTTAGCTCTAGAATCATACACGCACTCTAATCCAAACACTGACGGGCACTTCACAAAAAAACGAGTTTGAAATTTTTCACAAACTCTGATCGACACGCAATTTAGCGTAAAGACTGACGTGCATCTCACCCCCAACACTGGCCTGTTTTACCCCATATACTGAGGTACTTTACCTCAAACTCAAATATTGACGTATTTTACCTGAAATACTGACGCATTTTACCTAAAATACTGACGCATTTTTCCTCAAACACTGACACGCCCTCCCTAAGCACTGACACGCGCTTTAGACGAAAAAAAAAGTTTGTCATTTTTCACAAACACTGACCCCCAATTCACCACTAACACTGACCCCCAATTCACCACTAACACTGAAATGCACTTCACCCTAAAAAAACTGACGATCATTTTCCTCCCAAGCACTGACGTCAAATGGCACAGAATGCAAGAATTCGACGTATTATGATGTTGCATAATCTAATACGGCGGATTACGATGTTGCATAATCTAATACGGCGGATTATGATGTTGCATAATTTAATACGGCGGATTATGATGTTGCATAATCTAATACGTCGGATTATGATGTTGCATAATCTAATACGGCGGATTGTGATGTTGCATAATCTAATACGGCGGATTATGATGTTGAATAATCTAATACGGCGGATTGTGATGTTGCATAACCCTAATTCTATTTCAGAGTTACATCTAACAATCGTTATTAGTGTGGGTCAGCTCAATTTTTTTTATTACCGAGTGAAGATTTAAAACTTAAAAAGTAGTGAGTTGTAATGATTATTTTACATCTAAAAATGCATAGGTTAAATTACGTGGAAGCATTATATTAATGTTTCAAATATTTCAAGAGAGCCAATGCCTGTGACTGAAATTTCAGTTTATCGTCCGTTTCAGTAATATCAATCACTAATCAACGTTTTTCAAAAGTTACTTACCCGGGTGAATTAATTCCGAAAAATTTGATGGCATTTCTCTTCTGAAATTCAAAATCACTCCTCAAGTGAAACAACATGATAAATTAAAAAAATCTAAACAATCTACAAGTGAAAACTAAATTGTACAGCGTCATTTTTGACAGATCAATCAATCCAAGCTCACAGCTGAAATTAAAAATTGCAGTATAAATGAAAATCTCGATTTAATTGAGCAACACGTTCCATTATATACCTAGCTCCAGCTTGCTAAAACTTACTAGCGAAATAAGTTTGCTTAGACGGGCAACTTTACTCAAAAAGTTCTTATCTCTGAGACTCAGATCCATCAAGGACTTTAAATAAAGTCTTGTTATGGTAAATTAAAAAGACATTTTTTAATTTTAAATAAAGTCCGTGCATAACAAGACGAATGGTATCCTGGTAAAAGCTATCTGCTTTGAACTAGATGCGCCGTGATGGAAATCAGACTTTTAAAATAACCTAAAATCCTCATGATAAATGGAGAAAAGTTACCATTATTACTCAATTTATTTATTAATCAAATGGATTGTGAAACGCTTTAGCAGCACAGGAATCTAAAATATAAACTATGAACGTTTAGTTTTAATAGAAGATATCGTCAACTTAATGAGCAATTCTAACTAGTATAAAATAATAAATACTCCGTTAAATAATACTAACCGACACCGATAACCGATATTGGTTAATAATAACCGATAATAACTGATAATAATAACCGATTACGATATACATCGCAAAATCTTAGGCCAAATAGAAAGATTAAAATTTTCCCAATACCGCGTATACCATAGGTATACGTGGTATCGTGTCTATATCAGAGGGTCGACTGCTAACTACAAAATCTCACGCAAGTCCATCGTCACGACGTCGATAACAAGTCAATTAGGTACCCCAAAAAATACGGCGATTCTATACATAAAAACGTAACCAAGTTTATCGTAGCTTACTTCGCCAACATGTGTGCCGACTTTGTCACTGGGATGCACGTGAAATAACAAAAAGTTCGGGACTTATAAAAGGATGGGACTCGAGTCATACCAGTCCAGATAGCAAAAATGGAAAATGTATGCAATTAAAGTAATAAAAAGGTTTCATGACAAATCATTTAAGTCACAAGTCGCACTAACTGAGAGCGGAAGTAAATCCGCCGCTCACTAAAAATAATCGAGGGACCTATAAAAGGATGGGACTCGAGTCATACCAGTCCAGATAGCAAAAATGGAATATGTATGCAATTAAAGTAATAAAAAGGTTTCATGACAAATCATTTTAGTCACAAGTCGCACTAACTGAGAGCGGAAGTAAATCCGCGGCTCGTTGCACACTAAAAATGATTGAGAGAACGAGCACGGAAAATCAGTTTATCAATATAACTTTGATTGCGCTGAAAATAAGATGATTGAAAAAATCCCCATATTGATTTTTTCTAAATCAGGTTATTAAATGAAACATACATATGCCAGTGACTTAGAAAAGGATTTTTTCAGGGAAACCATAGCCTGAAAACTTGAATAAATAAACTTTACTTTCCTTTTAAAACGACTAAATCGACCGAAATATTCATTTATTAACTTGAAGTTTACAGGAAGCTGAGAAGCTCTTCAAAAGAGAACGTGATCAGAATTCTCAAAGACCTCTGTTAAAATTCGAAGCTATCTCATTTAAATATTGAAGAGTTAATCAGGGCCGATAAACACGACTGTTTCCGAATGATCGACCAGGACATTAATCATCGAGGCAGCGATATGCATAACAAAAATATTCAACACTAAAGTTGAGCGCAACATACAAATATTCAACACTAAATTAACAACACAAAAACAGTCAACACTAACGTCAACACTAACGGTGCGTGCTACATACAAATATTAAACAAAAAATTAAATGTGCAACACAATAATATTCAACACTAAAGTTCAACACAAGAAATTTCCAGACAAGCAGCCATGCAAATTATCGCTAAAATGCATGATCATTCGTCATGGTTTCATAAAATTTGGAGATGCAGTAATACAGCAAAATATTTCAGAAAGCTAATGCTTTGAACTTCGTCGAGCTCAGTGAAGTTCAAAAAGCAATAATTTTATATAAGGGTGGTAATTGTTGTCGTTTGAATTATCCATTTAATTGAGGCTAGAGACAGCAATAATTGCAAATACTTTTTTTCTGTTAAATTTATTTTATATTTGAAGATACAAGCACAAAAATCGGAAATCACTTGAATATTCTAATTTATTTTGGACAAAAATTCACCGATGAGTAAATCTATAAAAGTAAAATATGAATCTGTTAATGCAGTGCCAACGTTTGACGCACTTCAGCGCAAGCGAGTTCTCATTACTTTTCAAAAGCAATGTAAACGAAATCAAATAAAATCTCATGAAAAACTCAAAACAATTTTTCTACGAGACTTTATCTGAACCTTATTCGATCGAAGGATATTTAATATGTACATATTCTACACATTTATAATTTAGGAATCTGTCTAGCTCAGTACTTTTCTAGCGTAAGTCATGCACCACTCAGAGCTGCAAAATGAATAATGCATTGTGGCGTGGTAGGTGGAATGTTGGCGTCGCACTGAATACCGTGATTGAATGATGTTAGTCTTTGCCGTGATTGGATGATGTTAGTCGTTGCAACGAATTTCTGCTCCAGTTGTGAGCCAATGAACTGGGGAGCAGAAAAATTCACTATTTACCATATGACTATATTTGAATAGCTGACTAGGTGGCTAGCTCACTAACTGGCGAGGTCACAATATATTAACTAGTTGACTATGTGACGGTTACCATGTTACTAGTCAACTAGCTGAAGGGGTGAATAGCTGTGAAAGATTTTGTGAAAGCTGGCATCTGCGTTTAAACAAAATGACGGCTGCTTATAACCACGCTTGGAGTTTGAGAAAAATGTATCCATGGAAACTCCTAGCTACCAAAATAATATGATTGAACACCTAAAATATATATATCGTGAATGATTGGGCCCGCAAGATATCCCTTTTAGAAAAAATTTTATATAAATAAAAAGTGGCACCTAAGTCATGCGCCTTCTAAGTCAATAATCAACATCAATTATATAGAAGCAGAAGAACTCGTAAGTATTTTATGTAATGATATGGAATAGGCAGGGTAGAGGTTTGGAAAAGGCAAGTTGGGGGTGTGAAATAGGCAAGTTATGGGGCATGGAATAGGCAAGTTGGGGGCATGGAATAGGCAAATTTGGGCATGGATTAAGCCCCAACTTGCGCCAATGGAATGGGGCATGGAATAGGCCCCAAAAAATTAATAGGCAAGTTGAGGGTATAGTTGAGGGTCTCGCATACATCAGGCAGAGTAGGGCAAACTTCGATAATTCGATCCTAACACGATATTGGACCGCGCCGAACCTCACAAAATTTGATCATCTTTCAGTAATTAAGTAAAGAATCTTTATTAATACGGTAAAACGCTACAAGTTAATTTAAAACAGGTCCAGTTTAATTCATGTTCAGCAAGAAAATCGTGTGAAAATTTTCCGAAGCCGCCTTGTCGGCGTTTGATTTTTTTCATATTCCTACCCCATTTTTATTTGGTTAAGGCTGCAGGAATCCTTACAACTAATTCAATGCGCACTAAAAATTTAATGTTAATGTATCTGCTCATTAAAGCCACAATTTCGAAACACTTCCGTTAAAAATGTATTTTAAATACATTTTAATGGATTAAATATTTTTTAAATTTTAATCTAAGCTTAATCATTCATTTTTAAGATGTTCATATAGTACACATTTTCATAGAATATTTTATTATATTTGCCGAATGANTTTGAATTAAATTAACTAATATAGAAAATATAATCATTTCATAAATCACCTATATGCCTCGTGACAGACAAAACTATACAGTTATTTCGAAATAAATTAACTAATATATACAATATAATCATTTCATACATCATCTATACCCCATCACAGGTAAAACTATATACTTATTTTGAAATAAATTAACTAATATAGAAAATATAATCATTTCACACATCACCTATATGCCTCGTGACAGACAAAACTATACAGTTATTTCGAAATAAATTAACTAATATATACAATATAATCATTTCATACATCACCTATACCCCATCGCAGGTAAAACTATATACTTATTTTGAATTAAATTAACTAATATATACCGTCTAATCATTTCATATATCACCTATACCCCATCTCAGGCAAAACTATATACCTACTTATTTTGAATTAAATCAACTAATATATACCGTCTAATCGTTTCATACATCACCTATACCCCATCTCAGGCAAAACCACACAGAAGTTATACAAGCAGTCCGCCGCCGCCGGCAAATCAATAACTCGATAGCTCAGCCAGCAGCGGGTGAGACATGTTACAATAGGCGGCGCTTACACAGGGTCTGTCTCTTATACACATCTAGATGTGTATAAGAGACAGGTTATATGGTTCAGAATTTTTGCTCAGAAAAATTATATGATTCAGAATTTTCACTCAGAAAAATATATAGTTCAGAATTTTTGCTCAGAAAAATTATTTGGTTCTACTCACGTAGAACAAGAGCGACCGCCGGGACATATGAATTATGCACGACCTGATAAACCTTTTCGATATCATTAACCTGGGGTAGTGATTTAGTATAAAGTTGGTGCATTTCTTGTCGGTTGCATTGATAAATTACATTTATTACTAAAATAGAATGAATAAAATCATGCCCGTATCAAAATTATTTTTTTCCACGCTATAGGGACCACCAAAAGCTACTTAAAAAAGTTTGCTTTTGTCAAGAGCGGAGTTTGCCGAGTTTCTTTTTAAAAATTTCCGAAGTAAAACTTTGGCGTCTCCCAAAGTTCTACGTTCTTTTGCGGGTTCTAACTAACATAAGTGCACGTACAAACGTTCTTAGTGACGATCGCACAAACGTTATTACTGACGCTCGCACAAACGTTATTAATGACGCTCGCACAAACGTTATTAATGACGCTCGCACAAACATTATTAGTGACGATCGCACAAACGTTCTTAGTGACGCTCGCACAAACGTTCTTAGTGACGCTCGCACAAACGTTCTTAGTGACGCTCGCACAAACGTTATTAGTGACGCTGGCAATTTTACCCCATATACTGAGGTACTTTACCTCAAACACCGACGTAATTTACCTCAAATACTGACGTAATATACCTCGAATACTGACGTAATTTACCTCGAATACTGACGTATTTTACGTCAAACATTGACACGCCCTCTCCCCAAATGCTGACACGCACTTTAGACAAAAAAATCTAATCTAATCATTTAGAATCCCTATATATATATTCAAGCAGAAGCCTAGTCTAAATGCCGATTTTAGTTCCGTTCCTCTTGAAATAGTAAATAGATAGGCCGTTTACTAGCGCTAATTTCATGTCTTATTTATTTATTCTCCGTTTTAAAACCCAACAGTGCCTTTTACTCTACTAATTGATTGTATTTGTGTTTCTAGATCTGAACTTCTTCTGAACTGAATTTTGTGAACTGACGATGGAGCTGGACTCCGAAACGTTTTCTCTTATAAAGATATGGTGAATTTTTGTGGTATTGTTTTTGCTTTTAAATTCCTAGACAAAAAAATGTTTCATATTTTTCACAAACATGCAGTGACCCCAATTCCCCCCAAACACTGAAATGCACTTCACCCAAAAAAACCGACGAGCATTTTCCTCCCAGGCACTGAAGTCAAATGGCACAGAATGCAAGAATTCGACGTATTATGACGTTGCATAATTTAATACGGCGGATTATTATGTTGCATAATCTAATACGGCGGATTATGATGTTGCATAAGTTAATACGGCGGATTATGATGTTGCATAATCTAATACGGCGGATTGTGATGTTGCATAATTTAATACGGCGGATTGTGATGTTGCATAATCTAATACGGCGGATTGTGATGTTGCATAATCTAATACGGCGGATTGTGATGTTGCATAATCTAATACGGCGGATTATGATGTTGCATAATCTAATACGTNTAATGCAGTGCCAACGTTTGACGCACTTCAGCGCAAGCGAGTTCTCATTACTTTTCAAAAGCAATGTAAACGAAATCAAATAAAATCTCATGAAAAACTCAAAACAATTTTTCTACGAGACTTTATCTGAACCTTATTCGATCGAAGGATATTTAATATGTACATATTCTACACATTTATAATTTAGGAATCTGTCTAGCTCAGTACTTTTCTAGCGTAAGTCATGCACCACTCAGAGCTGCAAAATGAATAATGCATCGTGGCGTGGCAGGTGGAATTTTGGCGTCGCACTGAATACCATGATTGAATGATGTTAGTCTTTGCCGTTATTGAATGATGTTAGACTTTGCCGTGATTGGATGATGTTAGTTTTGCCATGATTAGATGATGTTAGTCTTTGCCATGATTGGATGATGTTAGTCTTTGCCGTTATTGGATGATGTTAGTCTTTGCCGTTATTGGATGATGTTAGTCTTTGCCGTGATTGGATGATGTTAGTCTTTGCCGTTATTGGATGATGTTAGTCTTTGCCGTTATTGGATTATGTTAGTCTTTGCCGTTATTGGATTATGTTAGTCTTTGCCGTTGTTGGATGATGTTAGTTTTTGCCGTGATTAGATGATGTTAGTCATTGCCGTGATTGGATGATGATAGTCTTTGCTGTTATTGGATGATGTTAGTCTTTGCCAGGATTGGATGATGTTAGTCTTTGAAACGAATTTCTTATCCAGTCGTGAGCCATTGAACTGGGGAGCAGAAAAATTTACTATTTACTAGATGACTAAATTTGAATAGCTGACTAGGTGGCTAGCTCACTAACTGGCGAGGTCACAATATATTAACTAGTTGACTATGTGACGGTTACCATCTAACTAGTTAACTAGCTGAAGGGGTGAATAGCTGTGAAAGATTTTGTGAAAGCTGGCATCTGCGTTTAAACAAAATGATGGCTGCTTATAACCACGCTTGGAGTTTGAGAAAAATTTATCCATGGAAACTCCTAGCTACCAAAATAATATGATAAAATACCCAAACTATAATCCAAAAATGTAGCGAATGGTTGGGCCCCTGCAAGATAACCCTGTGTCGCGTCCAGTACGCATGCGACATATACTTTTAGTTTGTAAGCCTTACGGCGTAGCGCGGAGCTGTATTCGGGGTCGCAGCCACCTACCCTGTTAGAAAAAACTGTGAAAAAACGGTCCCACCGGCGTTCTAGTGACCGGTCGCCCCGTGAAAATAAACGGTTTCTCCGTTATTATCAGATGTTTTACGGTTTTCTAGTGTAAAATTAGAATAAAAACGGCGACGCGATGTTTCTTTTCACGTTCCGACCGGTCACTGAAACGCCGGTAATACCGTTAACGGTAATTTTTCTAACAGTGTACCGTTCATTACAGTTTTGATGTTCCTAGGAGTTAAGCTTCCGCTAAAAGCTTCCGCTTAATTAATCTTCAGGTCAATTTGCTATAATTGTCATATTGCCTTGTTCATGTTATAGTAGTTAGTGTATATTTCTCCAGTGTGAACTAAATTCGTTTTCTTTCTTTTGGACAGAGTAAAATAAATTTGAATTCCCGTTGACAATTCTTGAATTTGAAGACTAGGGCACATGCCATCCACGTAAGTTCCTAGTAATTCACATCCGTTGCTACGTTCTCATTTGTTTAGCCAGGAGTTGTGCGATACCCATGTATATATGTACTTGATTCTAAATCTTTCGTTTGTATTTTCATTTGTTCTTATGTGCGGTATTTGTCCCGCAGTTTTACAAAGAAGAATAAGGAAACACAGAATGACTATTTTCCTTATCATTGTTCCTGCCTGGCTCGATGAGGTGGCCGTTTGAAATTTAGCCAGGACACCCTGGTAGAAAAAATTTTACATGAATAAAAAGTGGCACCTAAGTCATGTGCCTTCCAAGTCAATAATCAACATCAAGTNCAACATCAATTATATAGAAGCAGAAGAACTCGTAAGTATTTTATGTAATGAAGGAATAGAAATAACACACGAATATACCTAGCAATATTTGAATTCAACTACAAATTAGAATAGGAATTTCTTAGACAAGGTAATTATCTATATTTTGCACTAACTGTGAAGAATACATTCAATGTTTCTCGATTCAGTCTGGGACAAATCATAATTGAATAATTATATTGTACTCGATTCCATAACATCTGCGATAAATTCTCTGTCTTGAATAATGCAATTATGAACCGAGATTGCATGCGACAGCTTGCGAGAGGATGGAAGACACAGGGTGCCCTTCATCCACTTAATTGCAGGAAAATTGCAACGACGATCTCGACTTCCTGATGAATTTTCATGATGAATGAAAAATGAATGAATTTTCATGATGAATTTTCGTTGAAGCGTTGATGAATTTTCAACGCTTCAATAAGAACAGAGTTTTGCAGTCTCAGCAGACACGCATTCCTTGTTAGCTGCGCTAGAAATTGAAGAATTGACAAATCCTTGAGCTCGGAAAACGATCAATGGCTGAGCGATACATCATCGATCAATCTTTTGAAAATAAGAGTGCTTCAGAGTACAAGTAATGCAAATATCAACTTCATTTGGATTCTTACATGGAATTTGTGTCGAAATTCAGGGGCTGTTATTCTGAACAGTCCGTGTTTTGGAATTACCTTTTACAAAATAAGGAACAAATAATTATTGTTTGCTACAAGGTTTAATCAAATATCTAATGTTTTTTGACCTGAGTTAGAAGACGTGTCAAAGACGGATCTATGTTAAAATACAAAAAAATATTTTTCAGACTACATGAACGCAAAACAGAGATCAGGCATCAATCAAAATCACCCCGCTCATTTTACATTATTCAATAAAAAATTTTCGACGATCTGTCATACTTTATCTTGCATCATTGATGCGACTGCAATTTGGTAATCTCAACACCAAAATCAAGCAACAAAAATCCATGTCTCAAATTTTCACTATTTTATTTCTGAAATAATTTTTGACTTCTATGAGGTAACAAACAGAAACGTCATAAAACTATGACCCGCTATGATAAAAATCATTTATTTATGGGCTTCTACATCAGTATCATGCACGTGGTAACTCTCTGTCATCCCAAACTAGGAAAAAACAAATTAAAATAGAAAATAGCTAACAACAACCATAATCTCTATTCAAATCCATTAATTAGAACTTTTAGTCGATAACATGTCCTGTTAAACTGAAGTTCCAGGCTGATGGGGCAGCGGATGATCGACACATTCCAGCAAGATCAATGGGTGTACATAAGCAAAAAATATAACTCAGTACTCACTGCAGTGAGTGACAGAGAGCGCATTTTCTCTTCGACGAAAACTTGAGGTCACGGACGGACGGACAGACCGGAAGACAGACAGACGGACATGGCGAGCACAATAGTGCATTTTTTCCATAAATGAGAAAATGCGCTAAAAAGGCTTATGATTCATAATAAATCATGTGGTTAGCACGCTAGCGATTATAATTATATAAACATTCTCAAACAATTATTATAAACTTTAACAAAGTTCCGCGAATAGACAGCAGGATGCAGAGAATTATTTTGATATTAACAAACGAATTATATTGATAAAAATATTCATAAATTATTCTCACATTTTATACTCGCCTAGTTAAAGGCTGCCAAAAAAACTTCAGTAAATATGTGGGCCTTATTGTTAAAAAAATATACCCTTCGTCTTACCCACAACACGTGCAAAAAGCGAACATTTCACTGAAAAACATGGGCCGGGATGACTCACGTAAGGTCCAAAAAAATGCATTGATAACTGGGCATGAAACCACTAATTTTTCTCAGTGCATTCTCTCGAAATGGTCTTACAGAGCTGGGCCCATACTTTCAAAAAAAGTTAAGAGATCGTAAGTTCATCAGCCAATCATTGACGGCCTTTCAAGCCAAATCCACCAATCATAGACAAGAAAATAGAGCGAGAGTACTTACGTTCACTTAGCCAGTTTTGAAAGTATGGACCCAGATTTTTCTACCTCAGATTAAACCACGTCGTAGAGCAACAAACAATGCTTTATACATTTTCATATCACTGTTACGTCCCACGCGATGTGAAATTAGCATAGACATTGCGTGCGATGAGTTGATTTTGAAATTTCCTGACCGCCCGCCAAACTCAAGCTATCACAGTGATAAATGATCAAGCAATGGCCTAAGTTTCGCCCAGCCAGCTGCAGCTAAATTTATCATATTTTAGACGCGCCAAATTAAAAGTAGCTACAGTGCTGAACGCAATTGATGATGCACTAACGCGGTGCAGCACGAGACAATAATTGTAGCGTCAGTGCCGGTTACTGCGATGAACTTGTTCGCAATAAGCAAATTGTGGGCATGGAACTGGTAAATTGTGGTTGTAGAATAGGCAAGTTGTGGGTGTGGAATTGGTGAATTGTGGGTATGGAATAGGCAAATTGTGGGTGTAGAATAGGCAAGTTGTGGGTGTGGAATTGGTGAATTGTGGGTGTGGAATAGGCAAGCTGGGGGCATGGAATAGGCAAGTTGGGGGTATGGAATAGGCAAGTTGGGGGTATGGAATAGGCAAGTTGGGGGCATGGAATAGGCAAGTTGGGGGCGTGGAATAGGCAAGCTGGGGGTATGGAATAGGCAAGTTGGGGAGCATGGAATAAGCAAACTGTGCATGGGCATGGAATAGGCAAGTTGAGGGAATGGAATAGGCAAATATATATGGAACAGGCAAGTTGTGGGTATGGAACAGGCAAATTGTTGGTGTGGAATAGGCAAGTTAGAGGTATGGAATAGGCAAGTTGGGGGCATGGAATAGGCAAGTTGGGGGGCATGGAATAGGCAAGTTGGAAACACGATATTGGACCGCGCCGAACCTCACAAAATTTGATCATCTTTCAGTAATTGAGTAAAGAATCTTTATTAATACGGTAAAACTATACAAGTTAATTTAAAACAGGTCCAGTTTAATTCATGTTCAGCAAGAAAATCGTGTGAAAATTTTCCGAAGCCGTCTTGTCGGCGTTTGATTTTTTTCATATTCCTACCCCATTTTTATTTGGTTAAGGCTGCAGGAATCCTTACAACTAATTCAATGCGCACTTACATTTTTAATGTTAATGTATCTGCTCATTAAAGCCACAATTTCGAAACACTTCCGTTAAAAATGTATTTTAAATACATTTTAATGGATTAAATATTTTTTAAATTTTAATCTAAGCTTAATCATTCATTTTTAAGATGTTCATATAGTACACATTTTCATAGAATATTTTATTATATTTGCCGAATGAATAAAATAAAAATAACCCCGCATATGAGATAATAAATTTTACGCACAATTTTTTGTTATTCTTCGCTGTAAATTTTAAGCTCTTCACATTTACATACCTAGTTTAATAGAAGAAAACTTAACGAGACAAAAAAAAAATAATTAGATTTCTGATTAAAAGACAGGAAAACTGTATATTTGTTGCAATATATACCAGACTGATTTCCCAGAGCATTTCCCGTGCCGTAAATATCGCGTATAATATCAGTAAATATGAACGAATTGAAGTAAAAAAATATAACTCAGTACTCACTGCAGCGAGTTACAGAGAGCGCATTTTCTCGTCAACGAAAACTTAAGGTCACGGACAGACGGACGGACGGACAGACAGACGGACGGACATGGCGAGCACAATAGTGCATTTTCCATAAATGAGAAAATGCGCTAAAAAGTACGACATATTTAATAAAATTACGTGCATTTGTGACTATGAAATGTAGGTTAAAAACAAAATATGTAATATAACAATGTTTCATTACTAACTCAACGACACTAAGTTATCTAAGTTATATTTTTACACATAATATTTTAAATATAACAAGCGTCACTCTAAAATGAGCCAATTTAAGATTTAATAATAATATCACATCATTCACTAATCTAGATTTACCCCAAGAAACATGGTCACATTTTTCACTTTGGCTTCTCCGTCAAGGATTGACAATTTTCCTCGTAGATAAAAACACTACTAAGTCTATCAAACAGTCCTGCTGCTACCAGAGATATAAACAAACCTACAACTTTTAGAATAAATTTCGTTGCCTCAGTAAGAGCATTTAATTTGCATCTATTGGCATGTTGATGCCAAAACCTAACTGAAAACAAATCAAACTAATGGAAACTATTTATCTCAAGCTTTACTAAGGCATCACCACAAATAATGGTTAAAACCAAATAAGACGGATTTTTGTTGAATATAACTAAGTAATGTGACAATGTAATTTATTTCATAATATGAATTTATTTAAAGCAACAATATAGCAAGTAAAAACTAGATAATCTTTGTATTCATAATGTAATTATTTTGATAATGTCACTTTTTTGGTGAGTAATTCAAATTACTTCTAACAAGGCCAAATTCCATCGTTTCAACAATTAGAGGACAAACACTGAGGAAAAATTATGCTAATTAGAATTTTTACTAAGGAAAATTAAACGGTTAAAAATTTTTGCTCAGGCAAAAATTATATTGTTCAGAATTTTAGCTCAGAAAAATTATAGGGCTCCGAATTCCTGCTCAAAAAATTAAGTTGTTCAGAATTTTTGCTGGGAAAAATTATGAGGTTCATTATTTTTGCATAGAAAAATTATATGGTACAGAATTTTTTCTCATAAAAATTTTGCGGTTCAGAATTTATGATCAGAAAGTTATATGGTTCAAAATATTTAATCCAAAAAATTATATGGTTCAGCTTTTTTTGTTCAGAAAAATTATACAGTTCAGAATTTTTGCCTAGAAGAATTATACGATTCAGAATTTTCGCTCAGAAATGTTATACGGTTCCGAATTTTTGCTAAAAAAATATATAGTTCAGAATTTTTGCTCCGAAAAGTTATATGGTTCAGAATTTTTGCTCAGAAAAATTATATGATTCAGAATTTTCACTCAGAAAAATATATAGTTCAGAATTTTTGCTCAGAAAAATTATTTGGTTCTACTCACGTAGAACAAGAGCGACCGCCGGGACATATGAATTATGCACGACCTGATAAACCTTTTCGATATCATTAACCTGGGGTAGTGATTATTGCTTGGAATTAGTTATTCTAAGACAATTTTTGTTACCTTAATCAGCATTTCTTAATTACATGAAAATTAATTTCACGAGATGTCCCAAGAAAAATGATGTGCCTCAAACAATGAAATATCAATATTTGTTTATAGAAGCAATAATGTCAGTTGATATTTTTATAAAATAACTAATCCGTTATTTAAAAAGGATTTAATAGGCAAGTGACGTTCACATTAAAATAAAATGAGCCCATTACACATGTAGCGAATGATAATGAATTGCTAATAAATGTGGTTCATGAATATGCAAAAAGTGCTGCTGAATCATGCAAATAAATTTAAATGATGTCAATATTATTGACTTCGTGTAGGAAAATACTTCTAAAAGAGGTAAACGTGTCGATTGGAGCTATTCCAACACTTATTAAGAGGAAAATTTTCGTAGTTGCACCGCATATTTGTTCGGCAAAACTAAAAACAATGAAATTTATAAGCAAAAAAATTATCTTGAACAAATCTTCGAGGAAAACGTTTCATATTAAGATACGCTAAATATCTTTGGCGTTTTCTTTGTTTTTAAATTTCTAGCGAATTTGTGATCCAAGCAAACGGGTGCCATATATAATTACATAAAATAAAATCTTACCTATTAATATGCGGGTTGAGTGTCTCCATCGTGGAAACTCTGGAGACGCCAGACTTTGGTGGTACGAGTAAAGACTCGAACTTTTGTTTGCGGCCGCTGGCTGGAGGCGGAGAGGAAGAACTATCACTTCGAACTTCATTTCTTTCTTCATCATTGCCATTTCTTTCATCATTGCCATTTCGATCACTGTCGTCCTCGGGATCAATTCCATTCCCTTCCTCGTCCGCATTCATTAACCCAAGATCAGAAGCACGTTTGTTTTCAGACTCAGCATTGCCAAGCGCATTTTCAGTCAGATTTTTCGTTTCATTTTCACCGAAACTTTCTCGATCAGAGTCGAAACTTTTATACTTGTGGCGATGCGTAAAATTCGAACCTGCGCTTTCTTTGCTATCATCGGAACTTTCTTTAGAGTAACTTTCTTTGCTTTCCTCGCTCTCTTCCTTGATGCCATCTTGACTTATACTGTCAAAAGCTTCGTTGAGTTTCTTATTGACTATTTTCCTGTGACGTTTAGAGTTCGGGCGTTTGTATCGAGGCTTGACGGCAGGTTTTGCTTTGTAAGAAAATGACGTCTCGTCTTCAACGGCTTCCGATGATGAGGCTTTAATTTCGCTTTCACCAACCCCTCCGACATCAGAACCGATGGAACTTTTGTTTTCCCTTCTCGTTGCAGTGCGTCTAGTCTCTCGAAGAGGAAGAGATTCATCGTCTGATTCCGGCTCTTCATATCGAACTTCACATTTCCTTCCGATATCTGACGGCGTACGTTGTTGCACCCGGACATTTTCAGAGACAAAAAGCTGTACAGCATTGACGCCATATTGCGGAGGTCCTCCGTTCACTTCTTCGTAACTTACTTTAGTGCCTAACTTCGCCTTCTCATCAGGACCGTTATTGGGAGCGAGGAAGTCCAAGTCATCAAGCTTTTCTTTCGTATCGAACACAGGAGCGTTGAGGAAGTCTTTGGCGCTGATCTTGCCTACTCCTCGTTTTGGAACACCTTTATTCTCATGGAGAATCACTTGGCAAGGAATTTTGTTATACGTTGTTGCTGAAGAGGGCAGGCTTACATTCTCACCAAGGTTCTTCGACGGAACGCTAATTTTTAATGATGACGTTCCACGATCCAGCATTTCAATCGAACCGCCGTGAACACTGCCGTCCGTTGCGCAATTTTTCTGACTATTCATAGGTTTTGGAGCGTTTCAAAAATAACATCCCATTGTTAAATCAAGAATCAAATAAATCTAAAATATTTCTAATATAGTCCCAAGCAAATCATGCTTCTCAAGTCATTTTGAAAACCGATTTAACCGAGAGCTTCTTAAATTCAGAATTAACTACATTACAGTAGGGGGTTTAGCATCAATTTTTCAGGCCCGTTCACTCATAAACTCGCGTTATTTCAAATGTTAAGTTAATCTCGCAGTAAGACACACAAAAGGCTAATGTATATTTTAATTCTACAAGACAGCTAACTTACAAAAAAAAATAAATGCATATTTTTATTAAATCATCAAACCAACGCATCAAACTAAAGTTTGTCATTCACTTACTGACCTTATAAGCACTGCACTGTACTATATTGTAAGCATGCCTAATATTTTAATAATAATGCTGCACTTGTTTTCTATGCATAGTGTGTTCAAAATTTGTTTCTTGAATGCTGTGTACACGAATATTAAAAATGTTCATCTAATTAAAACGTTTCAATTGGCTATCCATAGGTTTTCAATCACGATTAAAAACATTAAGTAAATCACACGACAAAATTTAATACAAGATTATTAAAGTCTACAAAATTATCACATGAAAACGTTCCATCGACACAACCACGAAGTTCAAAATATGAAATAAATTTCATAATTAAATTTTCAGAAAAGGGACTTGGAGCTAACGTGAACCACACGCAACACGAAAAAACCTGCAAAAATATCATTATGACGAAAGATTAATTAAGATCGACACTAGACAGTAATGCGTTACCAAGTTACGAGGTGGGTTGCTAACAGGTGAAATTTCATTGAATTTTTTATCATTTAGTTAGACAGGTCATAGTCATGTGAGATCATTAGCAAATTGAAACATACAACGTGGTAACAAAAAGAAGGAGTTTATATGTGCCTATTCCTCGCTCCCTACGTTTACCTCGCTAAACAACAAAATTCCAACTGAATGGCAAATTGTTCGAATTAATGTGTCCGTCAGTAATTCTCGATGCAATTTTAAAATCAATTTGGCATAATGAAACGTCAAAAGGTCTCGGAGGAAAAAATAGCACATAGATAACTTCGCACATTTTACTCACTGATAGCAAGTACCATATTAACGAGGAGACTGAATCACCGATAATAATAATTCGAAAGCCGATGATTGGCCTTTGATTCCTAATTGAAAGAGGCATCAAAGTACGATTGATTTTATATGACGTCGAAGAATGAAACCTGGGATTCAAATCAATTTCAATTCACTACAGAGGAAATAGATCGAACATTTGCAAGATGAATAGTACATGTATTTGTAGTGGCTGAATCATAAGAGGAAGTGAGGGTTGGATTGGAATATTGGAAGTTGATATTATTTTTGATTTCATTAAATTAAAATGTAACTCATAAAAAATGATAGAATTCAGATAAAAAAGTAATTCAGAAGTAAGGCTCAAAAGACGTAGAATCGAGTACTGCAAGGACATTGAGCATAGCAAGCCAATAATTGAAGATCTACACGCAGTCGCATTTTTGATCTAAGTCTATGAATGCTCAGTCTTGACTATTTTGGCAAGTTCGTCTGTTTATTTGTTTACGTTTTGCAAACATGATGACGTAAATATACAGAGTCTATACGAGCGTGCATCTAATATTTAATATACGTCGGGACATTGCCTCAGTGAATTGATAAAGAATTTCACGTCCTTACTTTGCACTTTTACAAATTGTTCTTAGCTATCTCAGGAAAAAATCATTCATTCAAACATAAGAGTATCAAGGACACGGAAGGATATCATTTTGCATTATATTTGGGCGTTGAAGACTTGATCACGGGCTTACAACGGAAAAAGTTTGAGTAACAACTTTTTTCAGAATCACTTATGCACGAATTCAGCGCCATTTATGCCAACTGTAGATGGTTAACACGTTGACTACGAAGTGTTACATATGCGTACCCCGAAATGTATTTCTCCAGGATGTAGTGGTACATAATTCAGGTTGCCTAAAATTGGCCAAATCCGAGAACAAAAAAGGCCAACGTTTCGTAAACATGGTGACGTAAATATACAGGGTCTATACGAGCGTGCATCTAATATTTAATATACGTCGGGACATTGCCTCAGTGAATTGATGATGAATTTATCGTCCTTCCTTTGCATGTACTTGAATTGTTATCTCATTGAAAAATCGTTCATTCGAACATAAGAATATCAATGGCACGGAATAGAAAATCGGTTTTGTTATATTTAGGCGCTGAAGACTTATAAACGGGATTATAACGGAAAAAATTTGCGTAACAACTTATTTCAGAATCACTTATGCACGAATAGAGCGCTCTTTTATGCCAACCGTAGATGGTTAA
The DNA here is from genome assembly GCF_000764305.2 of Hyalella azteca. Lineage (NCBI taxonomy): Eukaryota > Metazoa > Arthropoda > Malacostraca > Amphipoda > Hyalellidae > Hyalella > Hyalella azteca. Next base: position 24,527 of record NW_025947080.1, on the reverse strand, counting down.
CGAGCGCAATTAAACCTATCTGACACCCTCCTCTATATCTACCCCAAACTTTTCGGCTCCCGCATCTAAAATTTCATAAATGCAGGACGAAAACAGTGAGAAATAATTAATTTTCTGCTTGGATAAAAAATTCAAGGTAATTTGCGACAGTTGTTGGTAATATACCTAATTACCAGACAACCAGTTCGTAAACACTCAAAACTTTAAAAAAAGCGCATTAATGCTGGGCGGAAGAAACAATCGAGTTCGGTAAAAATACAAGTACGCATGCGACAGCAATAAGTTGGATTCTTAATCACACTAACATGTGATATTCATGTTGTATTGAATTTCATAAAATATTTTATACGACGATAGTTGGAGAATGTAAGAATTAATATTCAGCACTTACCATGTAGTGATATACGAATCAGTAATCGTTGTAATGAACAATACTATGCGTATTGCATACGTAATATATTTAATACTATAGTATTATGTAACTGTAATTAGTATTACCATAGAGAAATTATCTTAAAACATCTAGACTGTATGCTGCTGATACACACAGGGAAACTATTTCCCTAGATACCATAAGCAAATAATGCCTGCTTAATGCTTCATCATGGAACACGATCGTGGAGTCAACTGGCAAAGAACTCTCCGTTATTGCCTTTTAATTGAAAGATAATTGATGGGAGGAAAGACAATTAATCAAATTTGCAGCGAGTTTCCTTGTAAATTAGAAAGGCCAATTAAATAAAAGCTTTTGACCCAGCAGGCATGAGCAACTCGAAATAAAAATGCAGAAATTCGCTAGGCATATTCTATTTATCGGTACGCTATACTCACCCAATAGATTATTTACTCCTAATCAGACTCCCAATAGATTATTTACTCCGTGATCATATAAATAGGTAGCACATCGTGAGCTTCACCCTCAAATAGGCAAAAGAAAATCAAATTAAAACAAAAACCATAAAGCAATACAAAAAACATTCGATAATCATAAATATACTTTGAAATAGCAATCATTTCATGCATCACCGTAACTACATATAAGGCAAAAGTATATATTTATTTTGAATGAAATTAACAATACTATATACAATATAATCACTTCATATATCACCTATACCCCACCTCAGGCAAAAGTATATTTTTAATGTGGAAAAAATTGATTATACAATAAACAATAAAATCATTTCATACATCACCAATACCCCATCTCAGGCAAAAGTATATACTTATTTTGAAAGAAATTAACTATACTATTTACAATATAATCATTTCATACATCACCTATACCCCATCTCAGGCAAAACCACACAGAAGTTATACAAGCAGTCCGCCGCCGCCGGCAAATCAATAACTCGATAGCTCAGCCAGCAGCGGGTGAGACATGTTACAATAGGCGGCGCTTACACAGGGTAAACTGAAGAATGTTTAGCAGCGTACAGTTCTGAAGCTGAAAGACGAGGCCATGTAAATAATGGGCTGAAAATATGATGAGCTGATATATCAGGATGACTGAGATAAATAGATTATAATCTGGCTGTGTAAATAATGGGCTGAAAATATGAAGAGCTGTTATATCAGGATAACTGAGATAAATAGATTATAATCAATGAGTCTTGGAAATATAAAGCAATTCATAACATTGCGGGACCATGNAAAACATGAAGAGCTGATATATCAGGATGACTGAGATAAATAGATTATAATCAATGAGTCTGGGAAATATAAAGCAATTCATAACATTGCGGGACCATGGAGAAATTTGTGAATATTTGGATACGAGAAACGACGAAAATTTCGATCGGCAGCATCAAAAATGCAGGAATTGACATTGAAAACAAAATAATTTCTCAAAATAAGGTGCCGAATTTATCAATGTTATATAATAAAGATTAATGAATACCAGGCAATTATCACAAATTAAATATAGAACGTTAATTAAGCCTTGCAGTTCTGAAGGGTCAGGTCAATCGAAATGTTTGCTTGAAGCTTAGTTGGATAATCTAAATTCTCGTTATACTGGCTCCGCGTGGTGCTGTAAGTAATAGTAATAAAAATATAAATTTATAATGCACAGAATGATTTTATAACAAATACATTAATGGAATAAAAATTTTAGTCATAATAAAAGAACAATAAAATAGATAGAGGTTGAACGTAATTAAACTGACCAGTAACGACTAAAACAAAAATATTCAAAGAAGTAAAAAACCAGGAGTTGGAAATTAAAATTTGATGCTGCAATGTACGGTATAGCTAATGCGAAGCCATAAACGAAGATGAGGCAATTTCACAGGCAACTCAAATGACTGCAGCAAAGTGGCTTAGAAAATCCGTTTCCTAAAACTAAGCGAACATGCGAGCACCGCTCATTTGAAAGCTTCCAAAATTAACAAAAAAAATGTTTTTTTTTTAGCAAAAATTTTTTTTCTAAAACTAAGCGCACATGCGAGCTCCTCTCATTTGAAAGCTTCCAAAACTAACCAAAAGGCTTCAGCAAAAGCATTTCAGAATAATCATTTCCAAAAAGTAGCCATGAAATTTAATTTGAATGTAAGCATTAAATTAGTCTCTAAGCAGCTTCTTTAGTATAGTTTTGTATTGATGCTTTGCATATTCAGTTCAAAAATATTTTTCAGTCATTCTTTTCGCAACACATTATCATAGTTCCAATTTTTTTTGAGGGTTTTATTAATTTATACAGCAATTTTGAACTTTCGTTCAAATAATTATTCCTCGAAAAATTACTATTTCCGTCTAAAAACCATGCCAGTAATTTAATATAAGTGAAATCTTCAAATTTGCAGATAGAATTTTTAATAATTCTGACATCATTCAGGAAACATGATGACTCCGCTTTATCAGTAGCGAAATACAAGAAAAAGCGAACGAAAAATTATCTCTCACGATAATGAATGGAGATAATTACTGAAAAACAGCATTAAAGAGAAAATACAAAAATAAACATTCACTCATCACTCCTGCGTTTGTTCTTTCAACATGCACTGCCTAAAATATTTTACATGTTCTTTATGAGTTATGTTAGACATTTACTCATATATATAATATATCATTTACTGGAATTTTGATTCGTTTAAAGCCTTAGCAACGGAACGTTTTCGTGGAACCAAGCCCCATTATTTAAGTTTTTTTAAAGACGTGTTTATGAGCAGGGAAATCACAATAAAACGTTAAATAAGCCGAACTTCAAGGACCCGGAACGATCCATAGCCCTACTTTTTCCGATGTGTTATAAATAACTCAAGCTTGAACTTTATTAGGCTCAATTTGAAAGTTCAACTGATAGAAAATCTCACTTCAGGCGAATTGCCGGACTTGAACACTCGCTGTAAAATCCGTAGAATTTTTACTGCTCTAACATGTATGTACTATCTTACTTTTAAATCAATTTTTACACTGACAATAAAATTATATTTTTACATTGCGGCCCGCAGTCAGACACCGCAAGCTGTGGTATGGGGCTCAAGTGCAAAGGCCACAGCGTCCTGTTATTTCCAACATTAGCGAGATGATAGTTTAATACGAAAAACGAATTAGAATTTTATTAAATTTCACTATTCTCTACATTTTAAACTGCAAAGTATAATTAATTAAACTCAAGAATTCAAAATTTGATTTTGTATCCCTTGACAGGAAAAATGTTTTATTACGAACACTTATTTATTTGAATGTTGGAAAAACTATAAAATTTCATCCCAGAATGGCCAAATTCGCCGTATACTTCATTCATGTCCAGATCTGAAGTTCATGAAAAAGTATTAGATTGTAGCTCCCTGCATGTAGTAACTTTCTCACCAAAATATAAAGAAGTTTGAAAAAAACACATACAATAAAAACTTAACTAAACAACTTTTGTGCTGTACTGAACACGCAGGTCTCGACATGCATCCGGAATCAGTTTATTCACTGTAAACCAAGATTCGGATTCCGTATGAATATTTCAAAATTATAAGCTAATACTAGTGCTTTATATTCATTTATTATACTACCGCATAACCCAAATGGAAGCTGGCGTGTTCTTTCACTCTGTTAAATAATTTCTAAGAGATTGATTCGTTTAAAAACGCAACTGTGCGTGCCCAGAATATAGGTAAAAATCAGAGCTGGCTGTAATAACTCTATAGACTTATCAATGATAGATTCCTTATCTTTATTCAATGCAGAAAACGTGCTAGAGTGTGCTGAAGAAATCGACCTTAACGCGGAGTGCACGCTAACTTAACAGAGCCACGCAAGGCTACCAACACACAAAACGTGGAGGATTTATTGATGCCGCAGGACGAGAAGGATTTCTAGTCCGCCGCTGCAGAAGGCGGATTATTTGGAGCCCGTCCTAGTACGTATTGGATTTATTGATGCCGTAGGACGTGATGGATTTTCTGCCAACCGCTGAATGGAAAATATTTGAAGCCCGCCGTAGTACGTATTGGATTTATTGATGCCGCAGGACGTGAAGGATTTCTAGTCCGCCGCTGCAGAAGGCGATTATTTGGAACCCGTCCTATTGGATTTATTGATGCCGCAGGATGAGAATGATTTCTAGCCTGCTGCTGAAAGGGAATTACATGATATCCGCAGTAGTAAGTATTGGATTTATTGATGCTGCAGGACGTGAAGGATTTCTAGCCTGCCGCTGAAAGGGAATTATTTGAAATCCGCTGTAGTAAGTATTGGATTTATTGATGCCGCAAGACGCTAAGGATTTCTAGCCGGCCGCAGGAACTGAATTATTTGAAATCTGCAGTAGTACGTATTGGATTTATTGATGCCGCAGGATTTGAAGGATTTCTAGCCCGCCACTGAAAGGGAATTATTTTAAATCCGCCGTATTACGCGGAGGATTTCTAGAAACATAAGAATAAGCTTGCACCAACTATGAGTAAAATCAAAATTCTGGAATAATACTTTTCGTGTATTCAATTTTCTGTTTGGTTCGTTGAATATGTGATTTATTCAGTGTGCCATGTACTCATTATTAGTCTCTATATAAATTACGATTCAACTAATAATGCTTCGTGAGCGTAACCACAAAGTATAATATACGAAAAATAAAGTGACTTGAACTAAAAATGTAAATATTGTATTACAAACATATTTTAGTATTCTTTTTTTTTTTGTTCAATCCATGACCATCAATCCATGACCATGATTCGACCATCATTCATATTATGGTCTCAAATAACGCTTTGAATAATACAGTATAAATGTGAATTAAATATAAACAGCAAGCGTCGTGAAAAAGGAGTGCGAGTACTATACAGATTTAAGCTGTAGGGACTCTTCATGTTTAATAACGATTCAACATTCAAAATTCATTGAGCTACCTTTTTGAAGCGGTCACTTTCAAATTAAAAATGAAAATTTGTTCATTATACGTTGGGTTGAATAAACAATTTTAAAACGTAAATTCAGAAAGAAAATTCAATATTCCTCGTACCTTAGTATCTCTTCATCCAGATATAAAAAATCAATTTACCGCATTCCATTCATTCAAATATGGAAGAAAATCATTGCTAAAAGACAACATAAAAGCAAAATTTGACCACGAACGGTAACATAATTATTGCAATAATAGAACGGCTGAGAAAAAAAAAGTTTAAAGAATTAATTTTAAAAATGGTTCAGGCGGAAGGAAAAATTCCAGGTTGATCACTACAAAGTGATAGATGATTAAGCTTACTTGAAAAATTTATTAATGCTGTAAATCATGGACAACAACACGATTTAAAACTAAAACAATGTTTAAAGGACTCATTTTCGCTCACCGGCAAATATTACTCGACATGGATTGTAAAAAATGTATTGCGAGAATAATCGCAATTATTATGAATTATGCATAGAAGGAGCCATGCAAAACCTTGATTTTGCACTAGCAATACTAGACTCGCAATACTCAACTCGCAATACTCAACTCGCAATACTCAACTCGCAATACTCAACTCGCAATACTAGACTCGCAATACCCAAATCGCAATACTCAACTCGCAATACCCAAATCGCAATACTCAATTCGCAATACTCAATTCGCAATACTAGACTCGCAATACTAAACTCGCAATACTCAACTCGCAATACTCAATTCGCAATACTCAACTCGCAATACACAAATCGCAATACTCAATTCGCAATACTAGACTCGCAATACTCAACTCGCAATACTCAATTCGCAATACTCAATTCGCAATACTCAATTCGCAATACTCAACTCGCAATACTCAAATCGCAATACTCATCTCGCAATACTTGATCTCGAAAAGACTACATGACTTAATAGTGCAAAGTGTGTCGAGGCCGAACCCAGGATTTACGCTCAAAAGTTGTGGGTTTATGGATGTTGATTATGTACTTATCAGTGTGTTAAATACCAGTTGTGCATTTATGTGACATGATAGACAGGAAATGTTTCGGTTTAAAAACATTGATACAAATTTATTCGTAGCAGCTGATAAAATTTATTTTTTTCCATTAAAGATGGGGGTAACTCATGTTGCTCATAAGTGTAAGAGCGCAAAAAAAAAATCGAAAATTTTTCAACTTTTTTATCTTGCGGATATGGTAAAAAAAAGATTACAAAGCATTAATGCGATGAGAGTGGTTGAAAATCTGACATGCTCAGAAAGGTTTAGAAAACCTCAGTTCATGAACATCCTAAAGTAAAAGTAAATAAATCGTTTATAAATCCATAAAAATACTGGGAAAAAATGCAACACATCCATCTCATATGCCAGTGATCTGTCAGATTTATAGATGTAATAATTAATGAGATTAATAATATTAAACAGAAGGAGGTAAGAAATTAATTACTTATAGACGCTAAATTATGAATATCGAAATATTTGTACGAACTTTCCTTTATTAAAGAAACGTTCAATCAAACTAATTCTGCCAGCACAAAATATTTCCTCTAATTCCAACAAGACATTCTGATATTATTATAAGAAACGTAATTTACTGCTAGTCTCTCGCTCGATCAACTGAAGGTTCGTGTGCCTGTTTAGTGATCGTGTTAAATCGGTCAGAAATATCCGGGTCACGAATATGAGTGACCATTCGTGATATCGAGATCACCTGCGTGACAAAAGCCAGAAACGCTAACAGCAATTATTGCTGCATCACAGATTAAATAATGGTCAATATACGCACAGAAATTTTGCTGAATAACTGATTATATAATCAGCGTTATTCGGACTGATATTCTTTCTTCATTATTCACATAGGAGTACATAACACGTAACAAATGAACAAACGGTTCAGAGAAGTGACAGAAAGATTTCCTAGTGAATGCCCATACAAGCCAAACAGCTTCGCTGGCGACAATTAGACAGGTGAAAAAGGTGGTACGAGACTCTATTAAATGATAATGAGATAATGACGAGAAAAGAAAATTTATTGTATGTCAAAAAATCTATACTATTATACTAGCTACCAAGAAAAACTCGAGACAGTGGGTCACACATTTTTAACACATTTGCACTAATAAAACTTATATACTAACCAACAACGAATTATTGCTGGGAAGTATAAAATCACGGAATTTTGTTATTAAAAAGAATTTGTAATAATATCTTTTAAAATTGTTTTTATTGTTGCGGTCTCTTAGAAAACATGATCACCATTACTCTTAATAAAATTTATGGTTGTGTCAAGGAAAACACAATCACCATTATTCGAAGTGTAATTATTGTTCTGTTACTAAACATTATAAACATTATTCGCAGAGCAATTGTTGTTGAATCGGAGATGACCCAATCACCATTCATCGAATGGCAATTAGTAAAAGTATTATTCGCTTGGCTGCTGGATGTAAATCAAAAGTGAATGAAGAACATTGTTCATTGATTATTATTTCATGTGCTAGCACAAATTTAATATTCTAAATACGGTTTCTTCGATATTTATTATAGTACAATTTTTTCGAAAAGTAACTGGCAGTTACTATTAACTAGAAAGAGCGCCATGTTGCATCGCAGTAGCTGCTGCTCGAACCAAGATTAGGGTATTTCCTTGTATTTCATAGTTTCTCAATTCATTTTTCAAACAAATTTTTTAAACAATGAACTAAAAAATTGTTTGACTACGAAAAGATCTGCGCTAGAGTATAAAGCGAGTTTGGAGATCTCATCTGGAAGTTTGGATTAGTCTGTTTGCATAGAATCTTCATCTTTTTCTCATTATGGTTCAATGAATTGGAGCATTTAGAGACTGGGAATGATTTGCTTGGAGTAGCTTCATATGGGCTCAGAGTAAGATCTAGGAAGATAATCCAAATTTGAATTTATTATCAATTCAGTTTCGATTAATGCATTCATTTATCTCTTTCGGTGCAAGAAGAATAAGTGACGAAGACACTTATCTTTGACGAAGTTTAGTTAATGTCTAGTTATATTTATGATTACTGATATATAAAAATTATTAAACTGTTTAGGATGTTAGGAAGGATTTTTGTATAACCTTGATTGGTGTCGTTTGGTCAATAAAAACTTAAAAAGGATCTGTCGGAAATGTAAATATATACAAAATTTAAATTTTGTAAGATATAAATTTGTTCGCTTTCTTCATGAACCATGGACCGTGATAAAAGACAATAATGACGTCTTAAACAGAACACGAGTCTGCATTTACGCTGTAACAAAAAACGAGAATAATATTTCGACAAACATTTTTCGTCAATATTTGGATATTTATTTGGATATATATTTGGATATTTGAACAAAGCAAAAATTATATCATGAACAACAATTGAATTCTTGAACAAGGTGGTATTACCTGAAGAAAATTAACTTAAGCATTCCCGGTTATATCATTTAAGAAGAAATGGCCTTGTGTTCATAATTTCACACAAAGGTGAAAAGTATCTCAAAACAAAATTCTAGTTGTTCATTCTCCTTTAATATGAAAATATCCTGAGCAGCATTTATAAAAATAAGAATCTCTGATCGCAAGTGAAAATTAATGGCAATTCCAAAGAGCAATTTTTGTGTTAAATTTTGTTCAAATGCTTGCACTAAAACAGAAATGGATGAAAATACGATCGTCACTGAAGTAACTGCGAAATTCACCACTAAAATGGTCCAGCCAGCGATGAGGTCACAAATTTGAAGGATTTTACAACCAATTTAAAACACTGATGCCCAAATAAAGCTCCGAAATATCAACGCTGACCTTCTTAGTAGAAAACCTTCTCTCAGACCTTCTCGTGATGTATAAAAATTCAAAAACTTGCTAGATCTCGAAAAATGTCATGTTTAAATTATTTTGCTAAAGAAATAAATAATAACTGAAGGTTATTGTATTATTAAAATTAGTTGGGATCGTTTGGATATTTTATTTGAACATTTATTTGCGATACGTACAATAAACCAGTAAATATTCAGCATAGCTTTCTTCGCATACGAGCGAAGTTTGATTTACTCGTCACTGGTCTAGCATGCAGGTTTTGTAACCGGGAGACTTAGTGTAATTTATCATATTAACTTAACGACTTTAACGACTTTTTTCAAGTCCAAAATGTTAAACTCTATGTACAGGGAATGTCTGGAACTGAAACAGTTGGCCCGTTACAAGAAAATTGTTTTAAATGAAATACATTATTAGAAAAATGTAGAGGTTATTATTATGTTGTTAAAAATAAAGCATTTTATTATAATTTTATTAAGTTCTAAAGACAAGGAAGAATATATAAAAGAATATATAAATAATATAATGTACTTGTATATTTACGAGTACTCGTACATATGAGTGAAGATATTAAAAAAAATTACTACATACTCGAGCATGTTCGAACGAGTACTGTAACGTTCAGCTTTAATCAAGATAATCTAACAAATTTATATATATTCCGATTGCAACTTAAAACATAGTGCGTCGAAATATTTTTATTTCAATAATTTTAAAGATATCATGACCGGTGCAATGGAAAAAATTATGAACCATAAAAAGAGGATTTATAGGCCAAAAGTAAAGTAATTATTTATATAACCGAGCAAGATAAATTGTTTATTCCCCATAACCCCCGCCATCGCGCCATAAAATAGGCTAAGAACAATCTACAGCAACCCCAGAGTGTCGAATAAAGTCGTGCAGGGCTGCCTCTATTGTTTAACATTTATTTTGTTTTATGATACTGATAACGTAAAAAAGTTATAAAATATTAAATACCTTTGCGGCTTGCGTTTATACATGAAGATTTATAGTTATTCCTGTTTAGTTCCTGTTTAGTCATTTATTCCTGTTTAGTTTAATACTAGTATCCATGTTCTTTTATTTATTATTCTACTTCAAACAAGGTAAAAACGAATGGAGAATTAATTAAGATTGAACATTCTATAGTTCATTGTTATTATATTTCATTGCGGAAGAAATTCTGACCGAATTCATCTTCAAATGTCTTAAATGCTCCGTTCATTGTTTTCTAATCTACATTTATGTGCGAACTCGATTATGATTTACAAGAAGCAATAATTGGGGACGAATATTTGACAGTTAACTGTTACTGAATTGTCAATTACAAACTATTTACAGTAAAACTAAATAAATTATAGTCAAACTAAAGGAATCACATCAATTCGATGACTGCATGAAATCCTTTAAAATTATTATTAGATTATTAATTTTGTCTGTTTAAATGAGCTGTAATGTCTGCATTTCAATCGATCATGTTGTTGTTAAATTAAATAACAATCAACAGTTGCTATATGGGGACGTAAATTATGAATAATAAAATAAATAATGTTCATATATATTGCAGAGCATCGCAGGATAAGCTATATTACAGAACAAATATGATCAAATACAGACTCATGAACACATTACGATAGTGCAATATGTTCATGAGTGTGTTTTGATCATTATTTATTTCATTATACATGATATATTTCAACGTATTGCGGCTGTTAGTTTTTCTTTAAAAGTTTATCAGTAGCAAGCAAGTAGCACAGATAAACTCAGCGCTGTACTGTGAACTAAACTCCTGCACCTACACGGCCTCTGCTCTCGTTAAACTAATAGCGTGTTGAATTTAATTTTAACATGTCTTTAACAAGTCTTTTTGTTGAAAATTTTACCAGCTAAATAGATGTATGGCAGGCAGGTGAAGTTTAGGGCTAAATTAATATGTTTGATGAATGAATAAATGTAATTTGTTTGATACAGTACCAGATAAAAATCTTGAATGAGTTACCGCAGGTCGGTCATTCATTCATAAAATCATGCCACTTCCTACACAAAATCATGTTATTTAAAAAAATCATGTTATTTCCTTTCCTTATTCTATCGCTGAATTAATTTTCAATAAAATAATGTCTAATTATTATAAATGACCAGCTATGATTATTGCTCTAATAAAAAATAAATCCCGTCGCCGCATGCGATTCATTCTTAAGGATTTAATTTAAAAAAAATATTTGCGGCGTAAGATGGATGCCGAAATTATCTGACTCAATGTCCGCCTCATATACGATATATGTAACTGTTGACGAGCGAATAAAGGAACTAATTTCACCGTTAACGTATAATATATAACGTAATTACGAAACTTCGACGCTGTTCTGTCAGGATTTACTTGAAGGAATTGCGAANTTTACTTGAAGGAATACGAAATAATGGAATAGGTGACGTTGGCAATATAACTTTCCCTCACTTTGCTCATTATATGCGCGAGACGAGAAAAATTCAGGCAGGTATCTTTATAAATATATATTTTACATATGATGAGGGATTATATTAAGACGCATAGTTCAGATAATTTCATAAATACCAACAATAAAAATATATTAAAAAAGTTGAGATATTCATAGAGAAATGAAGTTAGTCGATCTAGAGCGGCAATGAGTTGTCAGTATTTTGTAGAGCACGGGATTATTTTTCAGAATCGGATTTATACGATAAATTATTACTGTCTCTGGAAATCTATCAAATGATACACAGAGTTTTTCATGGAAATATTCATGTATAAATCAAGGCAAGATTCGTAATTCATTTTGCTCGTTTTGTCAATATTAAAATATATATGTAAAAATGAGTCAATGTTAAAGGCGAGCTGTCACACTTTGGCTTTTGAATAATGTACGTGAATTTCAAAGTATTCATCAATGCCGAGCTGCGTTAAGCCTCTTAAAGGCATGAAACGCTTGATGTTATGAAAGCCCCAAATATTTTTATGAAGTGGGACTTTGAAGCGACAGAAGGAGCATATATCGAAAAGCGCATATATCGGTCAAACGGTTTGAAAATTATTGAACGGAAGCCTTGAATTCTGTTTAATTTCGTAATAAAATAAATGTGAGTTCTAGTGAGGGACAATACATGATGAAATTACTCAGAAACATAAACTTTTGATACGAAACCAAAGCAATTTTGGATACTGTTTTCTTTCTATGCATTGACTTGAAGACTTTGCACGTGTAGAGGCTTGCCGTACTAGAAATGAAAAAAGCCTATCTAGAAAACAAATTCTATTGCGACCGAACGCAATCCTCTTTGCAGAGCCTCAAGATAACAAGCTTTGAAATTGCTTCAACCTTTGACAACTTGCTTGATGTGAGGAGAACCTCCTTGACATTAAATTTTTCTTGTTTCCTATGGAACGAGATACACGATATCCATTTAAGGTCTGGAATAAAACCTATGTCCGTAAAATGACAAGTGAGGCCTGTAGTGCTGTTGCGGCAAATTGAAACGTATTCGCTTAACCATTTCTGCTTCGCTTCTACTCATTCCGAGTATAATATTATAAACTATCAACAATAAATAATACAAAATATATTATATATACCAAACATCTTAACGTAGTTTGGCAGAAGGTTTGATTGAAGACCAGAGCATGCTTTTGATTAACATTCTTCATATTCTTATTTTTTCAATAAGCCGATCGAAATTTCTTGCTACTCAATATTCATTCCCAAGTTGGTGAAGAGTTTTAAAACACTTGAAATTTGAAAGCGACATAAGTATATACCTTTTGTATGAATAGGTAAAATAACACAGAAGGCATAACGGACATTGTATAAGTAAAAACCGTTCGAGTGTACTAATGTCATTCACGAATTTCAAATTTCAAGTGTTGTAAATCTCTTCCCCTCCTTGAGAATGGATATTGAATATTCAAAAACATCGTTTTCCACCAAAATATCATATGGTAACTTGCTTTTCGATCTCCCAACACCAGTGAGAAATTATGTTCGGCTTATTGAAAAAAAATAATAAGAAGAAAAATGTTAATCCAAATCATGCTCTGGTCTTCAATTAAACCTGCAGGAATAAACTTATAAAACGCACATTTTTCACCGTCATTTATGACACGATTTCGAATTATTTATTAGAAGAGATGATCAAAAGGTAACAAGATCTGATTGCTTTTACATTGTAAATCACAAAGTCTCGTGCTCGATAGCGACGCTGATTTAGACTGAACCAACATTTCAGTCGGAGCTTCAACTACATCGAAAGGTTCGATTTTCATGGGCGATTTTGCTAATTCGAACGTTTGTAGGTGAAATCAAAATGTATTAGAGAGGATTCTTGTTGACTATTTATTTCCGTCTAAATAATGGTATTGGATGATTGCAAAACCAGAAAAACAGAAATAATTGCGAAACCAGAAATTCAATCAATAAAATAAATGATGACCCAAAAAATAGATGGAAGTAATCAATAAAATTAGCAAACTATCAATCATTCTTTTATATTAATAGTCGGTAAAGTCTAAACAACAAACAATATAATTAATCGACAATAAATGTCAACGAAATTGTCCTAACCTCAATTAGTTTATAAACCGGCACAAGCCAACCCAGTTTCGCCGTAGCAGCTGCGATATACTCCAGTCTTTTATTGTGCAGGTTCATGTGGTAACGAGTAGAGTGCGCATCCTTTCCAAAGTTATTTTTTAGTGATCAGAGTTGCGAGTGACTGTGATCTCATGTCGCGTGAATCACTAATTTTATAGCTACGTCAGTAATTATTTTGTTATGTCACTAATTTTATTGCTACGTCACTAATTTTTCGCTATTCATTACTGAATCTCAGTACTATGGTTATTACATTGCTGCTGCGGTGCCTTACATGATCCCTTTGAGTGGCGGTTAAGCTTTGAGAGACTTGAGAATCATGCAGCAAACGAAACGCATCATTTCGAACTTATGAAGGCACTTGATGATGCTATACAGTTATATACATGAAATTACGATACCCTTCCTTACCTTGCATTTGTATTAGGTAGGTGTGCAAAATTTCCAGCGTGTTGAAATGCATTGGGTAAATGCTGACATACGCCCCGTAATTTTTGGTTTCGTGGCAGAGCTTAGCTTGATAATAACGTTTAATTTATTTTGTGTAATTAATGCTTGTTCCAGGTGGATATGGGCACCAGACTTACCTTCTTCTCTCTTATGATTAAGAGCACTTCGAATAAGACACTTCAAATTTCCCTATGTACTGGAATAATTGAAGAGCAGAAACTTTATATGAGAAGGAACCCAAGTTTCATATAGTCGAGGAGTTTTCATGCACGTGTCGAGAATACACCTGTAGACCTATTTTTCTACCGGTAAATTAGGCGTTTATCCAAATACTCGAAGTTTGTTCACGCGTTTCTTATACTGTTCAATGGGTTTGACAAGGTGATTGGGGATATGTTTGCGGCAAATTTTAACAGGGACTTACGTGTACCTTGATATGATGACCGACGGGTTTTGAAGCTCCAATAAAACTTAATGACCCTAGATTCTAGAGTTAGTTAATATCACTATCGCGTCATAAATAAACGGATAGCCTATACATGTTGGAAGCTCTCCCTTGAGAATATAACCAGCCATAGCGTGTAGGAACACTATTAATTAATAATTATAATTTTAAATTATAATTATATTGTTATAGTCTTGCATTCTAAGAATAATTTTGGGTAATCAATCATACCCTTTCAAGCGCCTATAGGACGGCAGCCGTCTCCTTTAAAGAAGAAATTTCAATCTATGGGTGAAAAAAACGCCAACGATCTATAGGTTTGAAAGCTGGCACAGCTCGCTGGTCTGATATAACATAACATAACATAACATAGTGATCTCGGCGCTGCAGTGTAGGCCTGAAGTGGCCTGTCGCCAATTCTTTTCCTTTTCATGCCTTGTTCACGGAAGATCTAAAATCTTGTCATTTGACCGGATCTTTTCATGACTAACGATAGTTTGAAATAGCTACTAGACTTCCACCGGGTTCGATATGGTGCTAGGCATTTCAAATCTGAACATATATTTTTCCATAGCTTTATCTAGTCTGTTCTTGAACGCGTTCATACTTGGACCGCCAACGATGTCATCAGGGAGGCTGTTGTCAGCTGTCAATTTGCGCTGCCAACTCACAAGGGTTCTCAAGAACGGCCCTAGAAATATCACGGCAAGTATGATCATAAATAAATTTATATAACAATGAGCTCACTTTTAATCAGTGTGTGCTTGGTTTCCTTCTTATAATCCAAAGTTATAATCGTAATTAAGAAATTTTGGAAAGAAGGAGCTGAAGTAGAAGTTAACATGGTTAGCAGGTTAAGCAGGCATGGCTTTAAAGGTTCAGTTTCGGAGTTTTTGTCCCGGGATCGATGATGGTCTGCAAATTTTAATAATGTATAGAATATCTACCAATAACGAAGTCTAATTTGATCATTTGCTCTAATTATGTCATGCAAATCTTCAATATTTTTAATCATTTTTAGTAATTATATTTATTACTGACATAGTGTAATATATTGATATATTTTAAATATATATTCAATATTAATTATATTAATATTAATGTTCTTTATTTGAAACGAGTTAGTTCCAATGACAGAGCTCAATTCATTTCGACATTTCGACATAATCCATTACATTGCATAGCGAAATATTGTCCATAAATGTTAAAATCCTGACATCAATGACATAAGTGATTCATTTCGCTCAATATTTAACTTCACACTGAAGGATTTTTTGACCGAAGTATTTACCCATAACTCTACGAGGTTACAAAATATTCATGTGTAAACACGGCTAATGGAGACCTGATCCTCTAAGCCCTCTTGCTTTTGCCGGTCAAGTGGAGAGCTTTTGAACACTTTGGTCACATGCAGCCACATCGTCTGCCTACATGTTCATCTTTTTACAGCTTGTAAGTATATATTAAATGTCGGTGTTGTGATAATAAATAAACGGTCAATAGTGCACAAAATGTTTCAACTTATTTCCGCGTGTTCCGGAAGTTGTGAACCCGCTAATATCACTTCGTGTATTCATACATTTTAATAACAGACATTCTTTTTATACAGTAAGTAATTTCCGCAGTCAGGTCACTAAAATTTCCAACGTTAATGGTGTTACTGGATATAAATCCTTTGTAAATAACCTTCGAGACTTTGATCGGTTTATAAAAAACAAAGTGACTTGAACTAAACGTGTGAATATTTCAGTTCAAACATATTTTATTATTCATTTTTTAAGTTTTATAAGTTCAATCCATGACCAGGATTCGACCATCATTCATATTATGGTCTCAAATAGCGCTTTGAATAATACAGTATGAATGTGCATTAAATATAAACTACGAGCCTCGTAAAAGAGCTGTGCGAGTATCAGGTTTAAGCAATAGGGACTCTTCATTGTTTAATAGCAAATTGACATTCAAAAATCATCAAGCTACCTTTTTGAAGCAGTGACTTTAGAATTAAATATGAAAATATGTTCTTTCTCCGTGGGGGAAAAATAAGCAATTTTCAAACTAATAACCTAAGAGAGAAAATTCCATCGCTTTCGTACCTTAGTTTACTCTCATCAAATAAATTATATTATATAAAATAATATATAATATATATAATATATTATATGAAATAAATTATATTATATGAAAATTAATGTACCGCATTCCATTCATTTATATATAGAAGAAAATCATCGCTAAAAGCCAACTTCAAAGCAAAAATTTACAACGAATGATAACAGATCGTTGAAGCTAAAAAACGACTGTGAAAAAAAATTGTAAAGTATTAATTTTCAAAATGCTTCAGGCGGAAAGAAAAGCTCCAAGTTCATCATTACAATATAATATGTGATTATGTTTGGTTGAAAAATTGATTAATGCTGTATATCATGTGTAACAACATAATTTAAAATTAAAACAAAGTTTAGAGTACTCATTTATGCTCACTACCAAATATTACTCGAAAAGATTTGTAAAAAAATGTATTGCTTGAAGACTCGCCTACAGTTTGTCAAAATTATGCATAGAAGGGGTGCATGCAAACCTTGATTCTGTACAGACTCGCAATTCTCGATATCGAAAATACTACATTAATATTATTCTACGAAGCATTTAACGTAGCGTCTGGTTCAAACAAAAATAGAGGGCACGTCACACATAAGATTAATAGCAAGCAAAAAATAGACACAAGAAATGATGGGAACGGATAAAATGACTAACTTGGTAGTGTAATGGGTGTCGAGGCCACACCCTGGCACTTACCCACAGAAGTTGCGGGTTTATGGATGTTGATTATATACTTATCCATGCGTTAAATACCAATTGTTCAATACCAATATTTACCAATTGTGCATTCACGTTAGAAGATAGACAGGAAATGTTTCAGTTTAAAAGCGTTGGTATAAATTTGTTCGTAGCAGCTAGGAGAGTTTATTTTTTTTAATTAAAGATGGAGGTAACTTATGTGGCTTGCACGTTTATGAGCGCTAAAAAAGTCACATTTTTCAATTTTTTTATCTTGAGGAAATGGTAAAAAAATGGTTAAAAGATATGAATGCGATGTGAATGGTAGAAAATTTGACATACTCAGAAAGGCTTAGAAAAGCTCAGTTCATGATCATCCTAATGTAAAAGTCAGAAAATAGTTTTGAATCCATAAATAATGAGAAAATGCATGTCATTCATCTCATACGTCAGTGATCAGTCACAATTATAGATGTAAAAATTAATGTGATTACTAATAGGAAGCAGAAGGAGTCAAGAAATTAATTACTTATTAACGCGAAATTAAGAAGATGGATATATTTGTAGGAACTTTCATCTAATAAAGAATCGTTCAGTCAAACTAGTTCTATCAGTATAAATTATTTCCTATAACCAAAAAGACAATCTGGTATTATTATAAGAAACGTAATTTGCTGCTAGTCTCTCAGCTCGATCAACTAAAGGTTCGTGCGCCTGTTTAGTGATCGAGTTAAATCGGCCAGAAATATCCGGGTCACGAATAAGAATGACCATTCGTGATATCGAGATCGTGCGCGTGACAGAAGCCAGAAACGCTAGCAGCAATTATTGCTGCATCACAGATTAAATAATAGTCAATATACAGACAGAAATTTTGCTGAATAACTGATTAAATAATCGGCATTATTCGGACTGATATTGTTGCGGTCTCTTAGAAAATATGTTCAGTATTACTCCAAGAAAATGTATGCTTATATCACAGAAAATACGATCACCAATTTTCGACGTATAATCCTTGTTGTTATACTAAACATTATGAACATTATTCGCAAAACAATTGTTGCTGAATCGGAGATAACCAAATCATCAATCGTCGGATGACAATTAGTAAATGTTATTCGCTCGAAGTCTAAAAATCAAAAGGGAATGAATAATATCGTTCATTGATTATAAATGTACCAGCACAAATTGAATATTCTATAAGCGATTTTCTTCATTTTTAGCGCATTTCCTCATTTATGGAAAAAATGCACTATTGTGCTCGCCATGTCCGTCTGTCTGTCCGTCTGTCTCTCTGTCCGTCTGTCCGTCCGTCCGTGACCTGAAGTTTTCGTCGACGATAAAATGCGCTCTCTGTCACTCACTGCAGTGAGTACTGAGTTATATTTTTTTTAAATTGCAATTGTTTTCGAGAAGGTAGCGACGGTTAACTAGAAAGAGAGCCATTCAGCATCACAGTAGCTGCTGCTTAAACCAAGATTAGGGCATTTCCTTGTATTTTATAGTTTCTCAATGTATTTTTCAACCAAGTTTTTTAAACATTGAAGGAAAAAATTGTTTTGACTACGAAAATACCTACAATTTGGTATGAAGCGAGCTTGAAGACCTCAACTAGAAGTTTGGATTGGTCAGTTTGCATAAGATCTTCATCTTTTTCTCATTATGGTTCCATGAATTGCAGCATTTAGAGACTGGGAATACTGTGCTTGGAGTAGCTTCATAAAGACTGGGAATCTGGGAAAAAGACTGTAAAGACTGTAAGATCTGGGAAAATAATCCAATTTCAATTTTCTTATCAATTATTTTCGATTAATGCAGTTATTTATCAGAAAAAGAAGTGAGCGACGTCTTTGACGAAGTTTGAATAATGACTGGTGGTATTCATATATACCGATCTATGAGAAATTATTAAACTGTTTTGGATATTAGGAATGATTCTCGCATAATCTTAATTGGTGTCGTTTGAGTCAATAAAACATAAAAAATCTGTCGGAGATGTACATATATACAAATTTAGTATTAGTTGGTAGAATTTTCTTGCTGAAACACGTACGATTAATGACCAGAGAATGCATTAGTAGTAGTTGAATGGTTTGTTAGCGTCTCAGCTATCAAGCTATTTCGCAACGGAGGTCAAAAAATAACATCGCCTGCGAGGCGGAAGGTCTCAATTAATCAAAATCTCAAATTAATCATCACCCACAAGGGGCGGGAGGTCTCAATTATCCAGCCTGCTGTAGCTGGCTTGAAATCAGCAGCGTTAGCATCTCAAAGAGACGAAATGACAAGGAGAGACAAGACAGTGACAAGGAGGAACAAGTGACAAGGAGGGACAGGTGAACAGCAACAGAAACTAAGACACTCGAACAAGAGGTCGCTTACACGGGACGTCGGCCACCCACACGACAGGGAAGAGAAATGCACCTACATAATAACTTAATACAAGGAATCCTGCCTACATAATAACTTAATATAAGGAATCCTGCCTACATAATAAATTAATGTAAGGAATCCTACCTACATAAAAACTTAACCCCACAACTGAGACCTGCAGTCAGACACCGCGAGCTCAGCGGTGGGGCGCTCAGGAACAATCCCCCTAGGAGCGCGAAATCCCATAGGACTTCTGACGAGCACAGACACCCGTCAGAAGTCCCCCCAGAGGGGCAGAATGCATTATATATCAATTTTCAGGGAATCGAAAAATTCTTCAGATGACGTTAATAGATATCAAAAGGCAGGTCTCAGCTAGTACTTATAATATACTTAACGACGTTTTGGATGTATCAACATTTATTTTTAAGTTACAAGAAGCATTAAACAATATATATACAAACACAGTTCGTAAGCTTTCTTCATGAGCCATGGAACGTGATGCAAGACAATGATGAGGTCTAAAAACAGAACACGAGTCTACATTTACCTTGCAACAAAAAGTGAGAATAACATCTAAAAAATGTTTTTTTCGTTAATTATCATTCGGATATTTGAACATAACAAAAATTTTAATCACGAACAATTGAATTAGTGAGCAAAGTGGTTTTACGTGAAGGAAATCAAATTAAGCATTCCTGGTTATATCATTCAAGTACGTAGAAATTTCCTCGTGTTCCTAATTTCATCCAATGGTGAAAATTATTTCAAGACAAAATTATAGTCTTTTAAGGGGACCGTCTAACCTAAAATTTTCAATTTTGGCGTTTTCCACTTTTTGGGCTCATCTTAAAGCTCACTTTTCAACGCATTCAACGGTACCAGAATCATCCCTGTGCGTCAAAAAATGATTTCGTGACAGCTTCCCAAAGAAGGGCAGTTTTTAGGCCCTTTAACAAATGTCTATGGGATTTAATTACAGGGCTGGACAAACTAAAAGAAACGCCTGACGTAAAGCGGCCAATCATGGCATTATCCGGTGCATATACTCATGTTAAAGCTTACTTTCTGACGATTCTATTGGTAGCAAAATCATCTTTCTACGTCCATTTTTACGTTCACCACGCCCCATGGAATGGGGGGCGGTGTTGGGAGGCCTTCAGTATTTTCTATGGAGAAAATTAGAAGGCGTGGACTATAAAATACAGGGTGGAGCTGCTTAACACTCAGTGACCATCATGACAGCAAGGTGGAAGGTTGCCACTCGCTCGCTCTACACTCCTTGCGTACTTTTAAGGCTTACTTTCGGTATGTTGGCTACGTTACGACTCTTTTACGTTATTTTACGTGCCGCGCGGCAGTTTTTTGGGCGTCCTGAAAACCTCCGATTGGTCGCACGGCAAACCTATCTCCTCCTACAGTTTTCAAGCTACAGCAATGAGACATACACCATTCGATTCGTAAAGACCAGGCCTATCGACTCTATCGTTCCTTTTTTTGAATTTCGGTCTGGTTCGTTTTTTATATGGGGAAGAAGGGGGGGGGGAGGGGTGAAAAATGTAAAAATGGGAAAAACGTCATAAAAAAAAAACTAGGTGGAAAATGAAAAAAGTAACGATAGAGTCGATAGATATGGTCTTTACGAATCGAATGATACGTGTCTCGATGTTGTAGGATGATATTTGTAGGAGGAGATAGATTTTCTGAAGTACCCGTTATTTGTCCGTTTTCTATGAATATCACGTTTTCTATCAATTTTTTCGAAAAATTCACAGGAGCAAAATGTTTTTCTTTTTACATTTTACGTATGTATGTGAAGTTTCATGTCAATCGGATAATAACTATAGAAGTTATCAAAATTATCAATCGGTCCCCTTAATCTTATTTAATATAAAAATATCCTGAGTACCATTTACAAAATCTTCCATTAACAGGATTTATCTGGGATTTCAGGATTTAACTAAGATTTACAGGATTTGACGTACAGTTGATTGGAAACAACGACCCATCAAGAATAAGAATCTCTGAACATAATTGAACACGCATAATAATTCCCACGAGCAACTTTTGGGCTAAATTTTGTTCAAATGCTTGCACTAAAACAGAAATGGACGAAAATACGGTCGTCGCTGGAGTAAATACTGTGGAATTCACAACTCAAATGAGGTCACAAAATTCACAAGCCAGCGATGAGGTCACAAATTTGAAGGATTTTACAAGCAATTTAAAACACTGATGCCCGAATAAAGCTTCGAAATATCTACGCTGACCTTCACAGTAGAAAAACATCTCGTGCTGCGTGAAAATTCGAAAACTTGTAAAATCTCAAGAAAATTTTCTGTTTAAATCATTCAGCGAAAGAAATGAATAATAACTGAAGATTCTTATATTAATAAAATTAGTTAGGATCGATAAAATATTTTATTTGGATACCTATTTATTTGCGATACGTGCAATACAGAAGTAAATATTCAGCATTGCTTTCTTCGCATACGACTGAAGCTTAATTTACACGGCACTGGTCAAGCATGCAGGTTTCGTAATCGGAAGACTTGATGTTATTTATAATAACTTTACAACTTTATTCAAGGCCACAAAGTTAAACTTTATGTACTGGGAATATCTTGATCTGAAAAAACAATTTTCCCCTTACATACAGTTGCTATAAATGAAAACAACATTCCTCAGTGGGGTCTGTTGTTAAACATAACCATTAAACGATAATAACCATTCAATCATAACTTTTTAGTGGACCAACAGGCCAGCTGTTGCGAAAGGTTGTTGAAAGTAGTTGTCTTTGGTTGATGAAAGCAATGTATTTTTCGTACTTTTTATCAAGTCCTGATGACATGGAAGAATATATAGAAAAAATATATAAAGAATATACAGTACATTTATATTTTTATGAATACAGGAAGATATTCACACAAATTTACTATCCACTCGGCATGTACGAATGAGTACTGGAACGTTCAGCTTTAATCATAAAAAATCTAACAAATTACAGCTAGAACATATTATGTCAAAATTGTCAATATTTTCATTTCGATCATTTCTAAGATATCATGATCGGTACCTATAATGAAAAAATAATGAGCCACAAAAAATAATTTATAGGCCAAAAATAAAGTAATTATATATAAAATAGACCAAGATAAATGGTTTATTCCCCATAACCACCGTCATTGCGCCATAAAAAAGGTTAAGAACAACCACACTAACCCCCGAGTGTCGAATAAAGGCTGCCTCTATTGTTTAAACATTCTCCATTTTGTTTTTATGATACTGATAACATATAAAACATTCTTAAAGTGAAAAATACCGCTTATTTGTTATGCTATTTCAAACTAGGTATAAACGAAAAGAGAATTAATTAAGATTTAATATTCTATATTACATCGTTTTTTCCTGAAGCGGAAGAAATGTAGGACGAATTCTTCTGCAAGTGAATTAAATGCTCAGTTCATTGTATTCTAATCTGCAATTATGTACTAACTCGATTATGATAAACAAGAAGTAATAATTTTTGAAGAATATTTGGCAGTTAACTGTTAATGAATAGTCAATTACAAACTAATTACAATCAAACTAAAGGAATCAATTTGATGACTGGATGAAATTCTTCAAAATTATTATTTGATTATTTGTCTGCTTAAATGTGCTGTAATGTCTGCATTTCAATCGATTATGTTGTTGTTAAATTAAATAACAATCAACAGCTGCTATATGGGGAAATAAATTTTATATAATAAATTAAATAATATTCACATATATTGCAGAGCATCGCAGGATAAGCTATATTAAGGAACAAATATAACCAAATACAGATTCATGAACATATTGCACTATCGTAATGTGTAAGCGTCATCTTTATCAGTAGCATGTAAGTAGCACCGATAAACTCTGCTCTGTACTGTGAACTAAACTCCTGCACCTACACGGCCTCTGCTCTCGTTAAACTAATAGCGTGTTTAATTTAATTTTAACATGTCTTCAACAAGTCATTTTGTTGAAAATTTAACCAGCTAAATAGATGTATGGCAGGCAGGTGAAGTTTAGGGTTTAATTAATATGTTTGATGAATGAATAAATGTAATTTGTTTGATACAATACCAGATAAAAATCTTGAATTAGTTACCGCATCTCTTTTAGTTATTCATAAAATCATGATTCATAAAACCCTGCACAAAATAAGAGTGTCTGCAGTGTCAGGCAGATTTNGGTCTATTCCTGTCTCTTATACACATCTAGATGTGTATAAGAGACAGATGTAGCTCTTTGTAAAAAAGAAAGAATTAAAACGCTATCTTTAATACTTTTTACTTTGTGATTTTTTTAAAAGAGTAAGTTCCCACGCCGCACCCTGTACTTTTCAATAATAAAACATCTAATTTTTAAAAATTATTATAAGTTATAGTTATTACTCAAATAATGAATGCGATTCATTCTTGAATTATTTTTTCAATTCTACGGCGAAAGATGAATACAAGGAATTGGAGTTATTTACCTCAATGTCCACCGCATATACGATGTATGAAACTATTGACGAGTGAATAAAGGTATTGATTTCACCGCTAACGTATAATATATAACTTATAATTACGAAAATTCGACGCTGTTCTGTCAGGATTTACTTGAAGGAATACGAAATAATGGAATAGGTGACGTTGGCA
>NW_025947079.1:0-1838 GCF_000764305.2 Hyalella azteca | reverse complement strand
TAATGATTTTGAATTTATGCACTATGTTTGCTTTACGTGTTCATCAGCGCTTATGATTTCAAACAAAACAAAGCACGTGCGGCATCCAGCGAAAAGTAATTTGTGTTGAGAAAACTTCTGCGTAGATGCAAAAAATACCGGGCACAACTTAGATGTAATTAATTGCAGAATATCATGATCCGGTCATGCTGATGATGTATTTGCTTGTTACGTCCGTTGTTAAATGGACCAGAATCTTGAATAGTTCTATTTGTTTGCAGTTAAAATAAAGCAGAGAAATAGTATTAAAAATACTATTTCTCTATACCTTTTCTTTCTCTATACTATACTACTATAAAAAATAGTTAAAATAGTAAAAGAGTAAATAGTATAAGCTCTCAAGACGCTTGGCGCCATCGCAGTGGCCTGCACTCGCGTAGGTCTATTTTTCCGGCACTCGTCACTCCCACGTTCGTCGTAGCGAGGCTTCTGACCTGCATCGCAAGGGTAGTTTCGAAATTGATTTCCCAATGTAACTGAATTTGCTGCAGTTGAATTGAATGGTAAATTATGCTATTCTTACAAGTATGTCATTCGCAAGGGTGCTTTCGAAATTGACTTCCCAACGTAACTGAATTAAATGCAGTTCAATTGAATGGTAAATTACGCTATTCATACAAATATCTCATTGTGAGAGTGTGGACGGATAATTAAATCTGGGTCGGAGCGAGCTTTAGTAACGCTAGGCCTAATCCTGCTCAGTGGTTCCCTGTGAGTCATTTCAAACAATTATGGTGTATTTTAGTTCATGGCTCAGAACATGCCACGACATTAGAGGCTGATGTCTATTAATTTTCATTACCAATGCTCGGTAACGGATTTTATTCCATGACGAATCAGAAGTGACAGGAGGGAGAAATAATAATTCTGTTTCAAAAATGAACTTTAACTAAATACCGGATAGTTGTAAGTCTTTCAAGCAAAAGCTCGGTAATTTGTTATAAAATTCATCCCCTTACTTTCCTAGATTTTTTCCCATTTCGTGAATAAATTAACCAAGATTTTTCTTAAACTCATTTCGCCATACGAGACAATCATTTTTACAAGCTATTGTTTTTTCATTAATGAATAAGGGTATACCTTCAGTTACACAGTAATTCTTATTGATGGTATTTTTGTATATCACCCTCGCAGGAGCGCGTGGGGCCAGGCTCCCCCTCAGATTTTGTTGCCAGAGGACCTCACCGCGAATTACAAGCTATTGTTTTTTCATTAATGAATAAGGGTATACCTTCAGTTACACAATAATTCTTATTAATGTTATTTTCATATTTCACCCTTACAGGAGCGCGTGGGGCCAGGCTCGCCGCAGATTTCGTTACCAGAGGACCTCACCGCGAAGCTGGCGGTGAACATCGTCAGGATGGTGGAGGCCGAGGAGCGAGGCGTCAGGTTCGTTTACCAACCCACTTGTCTCCTTAGTTTGAGAATAGAAAATATTACCTGAACCATATAAAGTAAATTAAAGTTTTTAGCATACTTTTTGTCACGAAGTTAAAAGGTGGTGCCTATCTGAATTTTTCAGTCTTCTTGAATCAGGTTTTATGCTCGTTTTTAGACATATTTTTTGGAAAGCAAACTTCTTTTTGAAAATTTATTAAATATTTCTTATACAAATTTAGGCATCAGCGCGAAAAATAATAGTGACAATAATACGTACTAAGTTATTCCCAGCGTGGAGTAGTATCAAACTAATAATCAAACTAATAAGTTTACTAATTTGCGTATGCCGCAATGTGACCGATATATTGTTTGTTATACTTGATGCGTCTACTTTCAGCAGGTTAATGTGATTGTTA
>NW_025947078.1:0-800 GCF_000764305.2 Hyalella azteca | reverse complement strand
GATCTATGGAGAGCGATGCGCTTGCCTTGAAGAAAGTCTGACCGGCTGGTGAAGATTGCGCAGTGTGGAGTTGAGGTTAACATCACAATTTTGCCGTGCTGGAATTTCGTTGCAAGTTAAAACTCATTTTATTTATTGCAAAAAAAAATTTGTTTATAATTTGGTGCGTGCGGCTAAATACTTTTCCTTCATTATTTTTGTAAATAGTGATATCAATATACATAACAAAAGGGAAATCGAAAGAAATAAGGACAACTAATGGATTATCTTCTCAACTTGAATTACGAAATTTATTTCCATGCATATTTCGTAATTGCTTGAGTGGTTTCATATCAGTCAACTCTATAATTGTTTTAAGTTTATAAATATTTTCTATTCAAAATGTATAAACCGACATCTAAGGATTTTATATGTATAAAATATAGTGGAATGTGTCATTTAAATCGATTTCAGGAACACTAAGCAGTCGTAGAAAGAATGATCATTCTAATGACAGCAAGACTACGATTTCACACAAGTGGATTACCGTACAAAAAGAGTGCAATTCAAGCTATTTTTCTATCCATACATTCATGGAAAAATTTTTAATTTCAAACATGTAAACCAACTTACATGCATAGTTCTAATATATGAATGAACAACCTTCAGTTGAGCTTCTACGCAAAGCCACCAAATATTATTTCAATCATCTGTGCAGTATCGAATAAACCTGCTACTTACATACGAGTATCACTTACGAGTATCCACTACTCTACGACTATCCACTACTTCGTATGTGTCAGTTGACCGCTGGACACACG
>NW_025947077.1:0-303 GCF_000764305.2 Hyalella azteca | reverse complement strand
TGATTTATGATATTTTTCATCACCATGCTCGAGGATCTTGCTACCGACCTTTATGATGAGGTGAACCTGGTTTTTTGTTAAGTATGTCTATTGATTTATGATATTTTTCATCACCATGCTCGAGGATCTTGCTACTGACCTATATGATGAGGTGAGCCTGTCTCCTTGTTAAGTATGTCTGCTGATTTATGATATTTTTCAGCATTGATTGTTAGACATTGTGGTGGCAGAAGCACATCTTAGCCTGGTATCTGTCTTGAAATTTCTGAGGTGCAATTGTTTGTCTTCATTTCAGTTCTACCG
>NW_025947076.1:0-439 GCF_000764305.2 Hyalella azteca | reverse complement strand
TGTGAGGGTGTCATGTGAGGGGTGTCATGTGAGGGGTGTCATGTGAGGGTGTCATGTGAGGGTGTCATGTGAGTGTGTAGTATCCAAACCAGTTTGTTTTTCGGCACAAAACTCACTGCACGCGGGGATGGCGGGGTGAGTACAAACTGCGCAGGTGCATCGACAAATTTGCATAATATTTGCTAGGTCTACGGAGAAATTTTTCCCGCACTTACGACACGCGGTACACGTATCTGATCACGGTTGGATACGTGCGAGAACGCGCTAAGTTCACTGCAAATAAATTCCCTCTATTTACCTTACGTAAAACAAACTCATATTCCAACGCACCACATGTAATACATCACAAAACTCACTGCACGCGGGGATGGCGGGGTGAGTACAAACTGCGCAGGTGCATCGACAAATTTGCATAATATTTGCTAGGTCTACGGAGAAA
>NW_025947075.1:0-1144 GCF_000764305.2 Hyalella azteca | reverse complement strand
GTTGTGTTGTGTGCAGGCAACCTGTGTCGGTGCACGGGCTACAGGCCCATACTGGAGGGCCTCCGCAGCCTCACCAGCGACGCCCAGGCGCCGTGTGCCCGGTCTGACTGCTGCAGGAAACGTGAGTAATTTTCTATTTTTTTTTATATTTAAACAGTCTTTGCTGCGTAATTGTACCATCTGTTTTATGGATATTGTTCTGTCTGTTCAATAACCAATTTACTTTGAAATCGAAATGGTCGAACGTGCATAAAAAATGAAGATCGTCTATCTAGAGAGGGTCCGCGGATTTCAGAATTAGATTAGAACAGCGGAAGCCAAACCTGGTCGCCGAATTAAATTTCATTTTTTAACGTGTCTGCGCTGATGCATCATAATAATAATTTTTTTACTGTATCAACTAATAAGTTCGGTAATGCGTTGTATTATTAAGCAATTAGCAGTTAACGCCAATATGCATTTAATATACATTGACAATCTAGGTGCCAGGATAAAAAAGCTTGGAAAATCATGCAACGCAGCGGGGAAAACCATACAGCAACAATTTGGAAGGTAACAACCGATTGTTGCAGAGTTATTGACGTTTTGACTGCCTAACTCCGACAAAAAATAAGATAATCTTTGTTACCTTGTACGTAGATTTCTGGAACAAAATATATTGTATTTCTGTTTTGTATCAGTTTGCAACGTTCTCTCGTAATATATTGAGCTGTATTTTAATGAGTCGGTTAACAAGGCATTCAAATAGTTTAAATTATTATTATCTATAAATGTTTTACCAATAAATTTTTAATTGTAAATCGTTTAGCTTTATGCTTTAGCAAATACTCCAAT
Organism: Hyalella azteca; assembly: GCF_000764305.2. Taxonomy (NCBI): domain Eukaryota; kingdom Metazoa; phylum Arthropoda; class Malacostraca; order Amphipoda; family Hyalellidae; genus Hyalella; species Hyalella azteca. The sequence goes on along the minus strand of NW_025947075.1, from coordinate 310 downwards.
TATATTTCTTATTTATCTCAATTTTTACTGAATATGTCTGTTCCTCATTATACTTTGTTACATTATCATGCTTTTGATATACGCGAAGCTGCGAGATAGGCAAGACATCACTTGGGTGAGAAGAGAAACTACCTCTCGACTTTGATAAGAAAGAATACTAAAAGAATCCAACAAGAATACGAAAAGAAACAACCTCTCGGTGATACGATAAGTAAACTGTTTCAAAATGTCAACTGCCATAGTGTCAACGTTTGCAACAATTTCCCTATAGCCGCAAGTCAACTGCATACACTTCGAATACAGCCATGGG
>NW_025947074.1:0-634 GCF_000764305.2 Hyalella azteca | reverse complement strand
CACACACCCTGCCACCCATGCACCACACACACCCTGCCACCCATGCACCACACACACCATGCCACCCATGCACCACACGCCCTGCCACCCATGAGCCACACAGCCTGCCACCCATTATCACGCCACTATCTCCATATGAAGAAATAAAGGATAAATAAGTAGGCTACCGACCACCCGCTGCTGCTTGTATACTTCAAATGAACAACAATTCTCTATGCGTTGCTGGCAGCTCATTGGCTGTGTTCAAATATCATTAAATTACTATATTTTCTAGCCGGGAACCCCTAGTGCAGCTGCCGCCCTTATTGTAGGTATGCAGTAACGTCATGCTATGGTATTCGTACCAAGACGCTTGGTAACAGGAACGACAGGAGATCAAGTGCAGGGTCGCCGGAATTATGTTTAAATGAAAGCAGCCGTTAAAGATCTTGGAGTTTGGATTGACAAGGTGCTAAAATTTTCTAGGCATATTGAAACGCAAGTTAATAAATCCAATAAACTGCTTGGGCTGATCAGACTCTCCTACGAGTACCTAGATATAGAAATGATCGATGAAGCTGTTGTTCACCTCTGTCGTGCACCCAAACCTAGAGTTTGGAAACGTTGTGTGGTCACCGAGACTTGAAAAGGACAA
>NW_025947073.1:0-315 GCF_000764305.2 Hyalella azteca | reverse complement strand
TTTCTTCAGTTGGGACGTTGGTAAAGAGGCTGGTGACGTCTAGTGAAGCTAGAAGACCAGAAGGGCGAGTAGCACGGATGATTTCCAAAAAGTCAATAAAAGATTTCCGCAATAAATAAAACTAATTATCTGGTCTTTAACAAAATAATGTGGCGTGTGCACCATGATTATTAAATGTTCTAATGCCAATCTGCACTAATTTCTTTCACGTTTTATCAACCTGAATTAAACTCTATACATCTTTATATGACGAACACGTGACCACATTAGCCATGCCTGTCAAGAATTATTCCTAATGGCAAAGGCAGAAAATTT
>NW_025947072.1:0-699 GCF_000764305.2 Hyalella azteca | reverse complement strand
GCTTGATAGTCAAGATTGAACTGGCAATTAAAATTATTCTATAACTTTGAAAGTTTTAAGGATATATTATCTTAGTAGTGAAATAATTAAAGACATATGAGAAAAATATTTACTTTCTCAGCTTCTCAAGAAACTCCACTGACAGTTTTGGAGCTAAATAACCTGCATGATTTCTTATAGATGAATGGTATATTTCCTGATATTTTTTCACCTCTGAGACAGGGAACCAAAAATTACAGAAGCTGTGATGTTTTTGACTGAACCTAAATACATGACATCTGAGCTCCTAGTTCTGAAACCAAATTAAATTGAGACATCTTGTAGCTGTTACAGTACATATATATTATATAACCATTTTTATATCCACTGTAGCACAGTGGTTAACAATGAAGGATTATTCCAGACGTTTCAGATAATTTATTTTGAATTCATGAGTATTTTCTTTATTTTTAAGGCTGAACAGGAAGGTTGAAAGAATGTTTTTCCAAGAAAGAGAAAATAATTTCGAAAACGCTTAGGATTTAAAAAATATAGTTTCGGGTGGGATATATGCAAAAAATCTTGCATAATATAAACTTTTTAATATTATAATAGAATATAATTAGATTTAATATTTTAACTGAATGCCAAATCAATGAGAACCCTGAGCTTGTTTTCTTGCAACGAGATGGTTCCATCTGGGGACAATAGGAGATAGTG
>NW_025947071.1:0-413 GCF_000764305.2 Hyalella azteca | reverse complement strand
CCGATTGTACAGAGACGTTCAGGTGATAAATGCGGCGTGATTGTACAGAGACGTTCAGGTGATAAATCGCGGCCCGATTGTACAGAGACGTTCAGATAATAAACCGGGGCCTGATTGTACAGAGACGTTCAGGTTATTAATCGGGGCCTGACTGTACAGAGACTTCCAGGCAATGAATCAGTTCCAGAGATTACCGGATAATTAATCATGATCATGAACTTAATCGATGATCAAGTAATTGTACTCAACCTGATTGTGCTGAGATTAACGGATAATTAAACATGATCAGAGGTAGTATTTGTACAGCTGGTCTCTCTAGTGATTTTGTCAATGTTAATGATTTGCAATGGGCAATGATGTGAGTAGAGTGACTGTACGAATATCTGCAATAGCTACGTTTACAACAACTGAAT
>NW_025947070.1:0-777 GCF_000764305.2 Hyalella azteca | reverse complement strand
TACAAGTAAACAATACGGCACACAGCCAAACAATACGGCACACAAGCAAAACAATACGGCACACAAACAAACAACACGGAATACAAGTAAACAATGCGGCACACAGCCAAACAATACGGCACATAAGTAAACAACATGTCGCACAAACAAACAATACAGCAAACAAGCCAACAATACGGCACACAAGCTAACAACACGGTACACATAATAAAATAAACGATCGAGATTTTTCACAGTTTCGACCTTTGAACTGACTTAAATTTTTAATGACTGAAATTTTGCACACTTGCTCAAAGTCGGAGACAATTGACAGAATAAAACAAAATAAATTAAAATTTTTAAAATTTTATAAAATATTTAACAATAAAATAAGAAATCGATTTTACATCTTTAACATCGGAGACACCGGCCTCTTTAGAAGTGTGGTGCTTAAAAAGTACTTTTTAGACATATATTTACACTCTGAAGACGACATTTGATTAAATTTATTACATTACTGTTTCCGTCCATCCTGCTTTCCCTTTGCTTTCTTGCTTCCCTCTTCCTTGCTTCCCTCGTTCATTTTTCCCTGATTCCTTCTTTCCTTTTCCATCTTCCAATATTCCCTCTTTCAATTTTCCCTATTCCCTCTTCCCTCATCCGTGCTCACCTCTTATCTCTTCCTTTTTCCCTCTTCCCTCGTATCCGCCGCCGCCGCCGCGGTGGCAGGCGGCGTTCAAGGCGATGATTTACCGCCGGCGTCTTGTGAGGTCCCGGCCATGTGGCGGCCATGTGAGG
>NW_025947069.1:0-22665 GCF_000764305.2 Hyalella azteca | reverse complement strand
TTAATTGTAACTACACATAATTCTACACAGACCATAATTGTTAATTGTAACTACACATAGTTCTACACACACCATAATTGTTAATTGTAACTACACAAAATTTTACACAGACCATAACTGTTAATTGTAACCACACATAATTCTACACAGACCATAATTCTTAATTGTAACTACACAAAATTCTACACAGACCATAATTGTTAATTATAACTACACAAAATTCTACACAGACCATAATTGTTAATCCTAACTACACATAATTCTACACAGACCATAATCGTTAATTGTAACTACACATAATTCTACACACACCATAATTCTTAATCCTAACTACACAAAATTCTACACATACTACAAGTTCTACACACATAATTCCACACACCATAATCGTATAACTACACACACAATATGTAACTAATTACCACACACTAATCAACGTACATTTACAACTAATTAATAGTCTAATTAACGTACTAATTAAGAGCCTAATTAACACAACAGTCTCGTACTCACGATACGAGCACGTATCCCAGCACACAGCTCACGTACCTGTAGGAGTAAGTAATTAATTAATACTTATTAATAATTAATAAGTAACAAGGTAAGTAAATATTTTTATTATGTTTCATATGCTATTTATATTATTATAATATGTTATTGTATGTAAAAAACATACACATGACATGTAAATCTCATAAAAAAAATTTATGAGATTTAATCAATAAAAAATATATCATATACAATTAAAAAAATATAAATCTATATATAAAAAAATAAAAAATATGAATTAAAAAAAATATAAATATAATAAATAAAAAATATAAAATATAAAAACATAAAATAAAAAATCTCATAGTTTGTGTTATTAATATTATATTTTTATGTTTCATATGCTATTTATATTATTATAATATGTTATTGTATGTAAAGAACATACACATGACATGTAAAATAGTTTGTTATTAATATTATATTTTTGTGTTTCATATGCTATTTATATTATATGGAAAATTTTGATATAAATGACCAACACTAGGGTAATAAGTGAATAACGATTTGGACCTATTAAAATAAATTTATATATATTAAAAAAATTGAAAAGCTAATTTTTTTAATTTTTGAAAATTAGATGAGAAATTAATTGTACATCTGTATGATTGGAGATACTGGATTCTTTGGAAGTGTTGTCTTTAAAAAGTAATTTTTAAACGTATATTTTACAACACTTCTCTTAAACTTCACTTCTTCTTGTTTGTTTGTTTGTCTGCTACAAATCTTATCATTGATATTTAACACACTTCCAATTGACAGAATAAATAATTTTGAAAATTTACAAAATTTTGATATCTTAAAAAATTTTTGAAAAATAATTTTTTTTCAATATTTGAAAAATGAAATTAGAAATTCATTGTACATGTGTAACAACCAAGACACTGGATTGTTCAGAAGTGTTGTCTTTAAAAAGTAATTTTTTAACGTATTTCTTTGAGTGTGCATTTCACTGTTAAGGCTCACTGAGAGAAATAAGTAGGTCTGAGTGACCCACTTAGATGAGTCACCTGCGTCTAAATATCGACACACTTTTTTGACTCACTTGCCCCATAAGTGTGTCATAAATTTAACGCCACAAGTGAGNACACCCCGCACTATACACCCAACACACCCCGCCTATACACCCAACACCCCGCACTATATACCCAACACACCCTGCACTATACACCCAACACACCCCGCCTATACACCCAACACACCCCGCCTATACACCCAACACACCCCGCCTATACACCCAACACACCCCACATATACACCCAACACACCCCGCCTATACACCCAACACACCCCGCACTAGCGGCACTAGTTACCTATGCTAGTGCCGTTCATCTTGCTAGTTTCGTTGCTAGTGACGGCGGTGGCGGGCTTAGTGACGTCATTGGTGGCGTGAACCGCGGGAGAACCCGACATGGCGGCGGGAACCGCAGGTGAACCCGACATGGCGGCGTGAACCGCCGGTGAACCCGACATGGCGGCTTGTTTCTAGCCGAACCGAAATTCGGAAATTTTACGATAAATTCAAGCCACTGAACCGCGGTTCACGTCTCACTTTGGAATGAGCGGTTCACACTAGAACCAAACCTGTCCAGGTTGATGGGTTCATTCTACACTGAAGGGTTCACGGGCTCATTATACAGTGACGGGTTCAGAGTCACGGGTTCACTTTACACTGACGGGTTCAGAGTCACGGGTTCACTTTACACTGAAGGGTTCAAGTTCACGGGTTCACTTTACACTGAAGGGTTCCAGTTCAAGGGCTCACTTTACACTGAAGGGTTCAAGTTCAAGGGCTCACTTTACACTGAAGGGTTCAAGTTCAAGGGCTCACTTTACACTGAAGGGTTCAAGTTCACGGGTTCATTTTTACACTGAAGGGTTCAAGTTCAAAGGCTCACTTTAAACTGAAGGGTTCAGAGGCTCACTTTACACTGACGGGTTCAGAGTCACGGGCTCACTTTACACTGAAGGGTTAAAGCTTGAGGGCTCACTTTACGCTGAAGGGTTCAAGTTTAAGGGTTCACTTTACACTTAGGGGTTCAGAGTCACGGGCTCACTTTACACTGAAGGCTTCAGAGTCACGGGCTCACTTTACACTGAAGGGTTAAAGTTTGAGGGCTCACTTTACACTGAAGGCTTCAGAGTCACGGCTTCATTTCATACTGAAGGGTTCAAGTTCAAGGGCTCACTTTACACTGAAGGGTTCAAATTTATCTTTTCATTGCACAATGAATGATTCAGGGTTACGTGTTCATTATACACTCGACGGTTCAGCCTGAAGGGTTAAATTGAAACCGACGGGTTCAGGGTTCAGTTTAAGGATTCAATTAAACTGAAGGGTTCAGGGTCGAAGTCCCGGATCAGTCGTGCCAGAATTAACGGGTAATAAAATTAAGATTAAAAAAAAAACGAGTTTTTTTCAAAACCCAAAACGGTGGTTCAAGTCAAAACAAGCGAGGAAAATCGAGCCTAATTTTTTTACATTTTTTAAATTTTGAATTAATTTTTTACATTTTTTGTATTTTTCGGTTTCATGAGTTAAGCGTTCTATAGGACGGACATATGAATTAATTATTAATTTTAAATAAATATATATCCAATTTGTGTCAAAAAATGATTATTCTCGACGAGAGTTACTTAGTATACATTAATTATAATAAATCGTAAAGTATCATCAATAAATTGTATGCATGATTATAAGTCTAAATAATAATAATTATTGTAATGATGGTTCCGATATTCTCTCTACTATGCATCATATAAAAGCTATAGCAATTGTGTAAAATATAGTGATTATAAATCGATATTTAAATCCCCCTTCCCTCCCCCAGCCCCAAAAAGAGGGGGGTTGCGAGTGGGGGTGAGAGGAAGGAGGGGGGGCATTTGACCCCCTATGCCCGATTGGGGGAAGAACAACTCGCCTTTAAATTTCCCCTCCCCCCACATCCCTGCCATTCATACAATATACAGGGGCCATTCATACAATATACAGGGGCCATTCATACAATATACAGGAGCATTCATACAATAAACAGGGGACATTCATACAATATACACGGGCCATTCATACAATATACAGGGGTCATAACAAATGGGCCCTGCCTATGTATAATATAGGCCCTGTATATTGAACAAATGGTCATTGTATATTGTATACATGACAGCCGTATATTGTATAAATGGTCCCTGTATATTGAACAAATGGTCCCTGTATATTGTATACATGGCAGCCGTAAATTGTATAAATGGTCCCTGTATATTGTACAAATAATCCCTGTATATTTTACAAATAACTCCTTTATATGGTATATATACCCCCTGTATATGGTATATATACCCCCTGTATGTTGTACAAATAACCCGTTTATTGTATGCATGTCCCTGTATATTTTTATACACAAAAATACACATGAACTCCAATAATTATTTTAATTGGTAAATCTGCCTTATCTATACATTTGATAACTGGATTCTCTGATCGAATAAATGTGTTCTAATTGTCATTTTTTGTTTAGAATTACCCTGAAGCAACTAAAAAATTACCCTAAGTTAGAAGTTACCCTACATTAACTGGAAAAAAATTACCTTAGCTTTTTAATAATTTACCCTAGTTGACCCCCAGGCACTTCCAGGCAACTTAAGGCAACCCCAGGAAACTAAAGGCATCCCCAGGCAACTCAAGGCAACTCAAGGCAACCCCAGGCATCCCCAGGCATGCCCCAGGCAACCCCAGGCAAACCAAGGGAACCCCGGGCAACCCAGGCAACCCCAGGCAACTCAAGGCAACCCAAGGCAACAACCCCAGGCAACCCCAGGCAACCCCAGGCAAATCAAGGCAATTCCAGTCAACCCCAGGCAACTCAAGGCAACCCAAAGCAACCCCAGGCAACCCCAGGCAACCCCAGACTGCAGCTCAATAGCGCAGCGCGACGCAGACCCTCAGCTTTAAGCTGCCCTTGGTAGACCCTGCACAGCTCAGACCCTGCACAGCTCAGACCCTGCACAGCTCAGACCCTGCACAGCTCAGACCCTGCACAGCACAGACCCTGCACAGCCCAGACCCTGCACAGCTCAGACCCTGCACAGCTCAGACCCTGCACAGCTCAGACCCTGCACAGCTCAGACCCTGCACAGACCCTGCACAGCTCAGATCCAACATACCAAGCCCAACATACCCAGCCCAACATACTCCACATGCCTCTTATACCTACCAAAACAATTAAAAACAAATAAATACAATTAAATAAAATTAAAAAATTAAAGATATCCCAGAAACTTGGAGGAAAATTCCAGGACTCTACACGTACGCTCTCAGAATAATAAACGTGTCATATTATTTTAATTAATTATTAATTAATTAAAGTGTGGCACACTTTCTTGTCCCACAGCGCGTACGCAATATTAAAAAGTGCATCGTTATTTAGACAAAATTTCAAACATTTATTTGAATGCATGCATAATAAATAATAAAACCATATTTATTAATAAAGTATAAAATAATAAATAAAATAAATAAATTATCCCCCCGATATTCGGAAATAAAACCATAATTAATAATAAAATATAAAATAATAAATAAAATGACCCCCGATATTCGGACAAAAAGTCTCCCTTATTCCGCTGAGTGTAGGATCCTCCGGATCGTTCCAGCAGCGGAGTCATCGAGCCTACGGTGAAAAATACATCACTGGAACACACGGCCTGTCAAAAACACGCAAAACACACGGCGAGGCCACGGGAAAAACAACCCAAGAAATACGGACAAATAACGAACGCGATTGCGTCGTGTTGGGCGCCGCCATGACGGCGGGATAAGTTATTTTTAGGCTTGGGTGACGGCGGAGGGCGGAGCGGCACACACCCGCTCGCGACGGCGGCGCGCGGGCCACTGAGCCGAGCCTTTTAAATCGGCCCTTTAAATCCTCCGCGCGTAAACAAACAAAATCAAAACCAAGAATACTCAATGAGGCGAGTGTGCCATAACTGCACGAAGTGTGCCATAACTGCACGGAGTGTGCCACAACTGCACGTCTCTTATACACATCTAGATGTGTATAAGAGACAGGATATAAGCAGCTATTATTGACTTGATATTAGCAGCTATTATTGACTTGATAGTAGCAGCTATTATTGACTTGATATTTGCAGCTATTATTGTCTTGATATTAGCAGCTATTATTGACTTATATTAGCAGCTATTATTGACAGTTCGCCTGTCTGGTGTGACGCAGGCTGGGGCGCAGGCTGGGGCGCAGGTCGCCTGTCTGGTGTGTCGCAGGCTGGGGGCGCAGGTCGCTCCTCTGATGATGCTAACTTTTCCTAAAGAATTCGTCTGCTACGTTTACATTTTTATTTGGGGTCGAAAACGTGACAGAATTAAGCAAAAATTCATCTTTGAACGCGTTATCTGAGAATCTTTTAAATATTTTATAAGCTTTTTATCAAGTTTATTAAACACAGTGTATTTGAAAACCTCTTCCTTGAGATTTTATTGTCGGGTCAAAATTTAGACCATCAGATATTATGTAATTTGGTGTGGATCATTTCAATACAAGCACAACAATATCCTTCAACTCTGGACCCTATCAACTTAATCCTATTAAATACTATCACGAACTTTCCTAAACTTAGTTTTGCGCTTCATTGCAGGGAAGTCGCATTTTCAAGCAAATTAGGATTAAAATCTAAGAAGCACACAATGGGTAACATGCATGGCTTTGCTTCTCCTTCCAAGTAGCAGAACGCAAACTGTTGAATATTAATAATTAGTAATTTGGTTTGATGGAATAAAATCTATTTCTTATTTTGAATGATACGTTGATAATTTGTTTCGTGTAACTACTAATAACACAAACGGCGGCACGTGTCGTGGTCGGGACATGGCACCATCACGACCGTGACCATCTCATCTCATGGTCCGCCAGCACGATTCAGTCGCCGAGTCCGTGGCGACTATGGCGACTTGGCGAATGAAACGCCTCTGGATTATTTAATCACGTATTTATTAGAATAATTATTGCCATTTACAACTCAAATACGGTCTAGTAAATCCCACACAAACATGTAATTACACACGCATGTAATTTTTGTGGCGAGAAACGCCCTGACGGAAGACGTGAGCAACAATTAAGAGGCTTACTCCGCTCATATAACTACAGGTATAAAAACGTAATGCTAATAAATGAATGTTGCAACATATCAAGACACAAATACAAATCAGTAAATCAAGATCAAATAATCATAAGTATTACAGATAAATCCACATATATTTTCATATTTTCTATAACAAAGGTAACATTGAATACGTACTGAACAATATAAATACCCAAAATAGTATACTAGTACTTAATTATAAATTGATCAGTCCAAGGCATTTATGGAAATGATTAAGTTAAGCCTAGCTTTTCAATGCACTTAGTTTAGTTTTGAGTTTAATTAACCACACTTTCAGCATTCGGCATTGCAAAACTTATCTGTTTGAGGTCATTATTGACTTTCCAAAAATCGATGGTCAAACGCAAAGAAACATCGCAATTTTGAACGATCGCCATGCACAGGCGACGCCCGCTGACCGGTTCATTTCTTGACAGTTCCGTAATCTATCCATTTCTTGATATCAGCATCAACACTTCTGACAGTTTACAGGCTCAGGAATGAAAATTTCATACTTAAGGGGACGGTCCCACGCAAAAAGCGAAAATTTTCAAATTTTCGACTTTTCCGGTTTTCATACTCATCTTAAAGCTTACATTCTGACGCATCTAACGGTACCAAACCCTTCTCTGTACGTTGATTTGTGCGTTCACGACAGATCGCGAAAGGGTAAGGGGTGGTGGAGTTCTTTCACATTTAAGATAGGCGAAAATTCACTGCTGCAAGAGCACATAAATAGACGATGTGATGAAGCTGCCCCTTAGTTACCCGGCTGCTGTCGTGCGGGATTATGTTCATGCAGTCGTTCCCACCATCCTTGACTGAATTTTAGCTCCAGTAACGTCTAGTCTTGCATCCTTGCCACCTTGAATGCCTATTTCTCTAGGCGCTCGGGACTTTGTTGCGCTTTCCCTAACATCCACACTTATTGTCACTGCAAACCTATCTCCTCCTGCAGTTTTCAAGCTACATAAACGAGGTATATACCATTCGATTCGTAAGAAATAGCTCTACAAAACGCGTATTCAGTTTTTTTCGATTTCATTATTGTTTGGATTATATATTGGTTATAAATATTGGAAAAAGGGAGGATTTGGGGTGGATTTTTTTAAATCCCCCTCTCTTCCGAACAAATTCGAAACTAAAAGAAATTGATGATACGGGTTATCTAGATATGGTCTTTACGAATCGAATGGTATGTGTCTCGACCTCGTATCACATATACTGTAGAAGGAGATAGATTTCAAAAGTACCCCCATTTTTCGTCGTTTCTATTCATTCCACGTTTTCTTTTCTTTTCGAAAAATTCACACGAACAAAAAAGTTTTTGTTTTACATTTTACATACGTGTACCGAATTTCAGAATGATCCGTCCAATAGTATACGATCTAAGATTTTGGCGAGACCGTCCCCTTAATACATTTTACACAAGATTTATACCAACATGATTATCTAATTGTTGTTTAATATTCATCTCCACAACGTCTTCGCAAGATTTTCCCTACTACTTCACAAAAATTTTCATGATTGCCTACGGGCCAAAAGACTGCGACCCTTGCGTCGAAGAGCAAAATTTTCTCAGAAAATCTCACACCGTAAACCTAACTGCAACAATCAGTTTTAAATTAACACTCTCGGATATTCCGCTAAACGTAATCTAATTCATAGAAGAATGAACTCAGGAGTTGGCAAATCCATTCTGAAGTGCAGACATGGCCATCACCATCACCATCACCTTCACCATCGCCATCACCATCACCATCATTCACCACATCGTCACAAGCGACGAGAGTGACTCTGTTCTGCTCTGTAAAAAAACAAGAATTATGTTCATAGATTAAAACTCGTTCAACAAAATATCGAACTAATTGCATTACAAATAAAACCACGTAAACACTTACTATATAAAATGATATCGGACTGATATATAGACTGATATATATATATAAAATGATATATATAGACTGCCTAGGCCGTAAGTGAAGTTATATATTAATGAAAGTAAAGCGAGGGACATCCATGCATGCGTCATACAAAACACACACGCAGCCTCAATAATAATCCCACACAAAAACTTACAGCCTCAATAAACCCACAACAAACTCACCAATAGCCTTATTAATCCCACTCAAAATCCACTCAGACTCGTAAATCTCACACAAAACACACACACATGCATGGTCTCATTAATCCCACTCATAACACACAAAGAGCCTCATTACTCCCACTCAAAAACACAGTCTCATTAATCCCACACAAAACACACGCAGCCTCATTAATCCCACACAAAACACACACACAGTCTCATTAATCCCACACAAAACACACACACAGTCTCATTAATCCCACACAAAACACACACACAGCCTCATTAATCCCACACAAAACGCACACACAGCCTCATTAATCTCACACAAAACACACACACAGCCTCATTAATCCCACACAAAACACACACATTATGTTATTGTATGTAAAGAACATACACATGACATGTAAAATAGTTTGTTATTAATATTATATTTTTGTGTTTCATATGCTATTTATATTATATGGAAAATTTTGATATAAATGACCAACACTAGGGTAATAAGTGAATAACGATTTGGACCTATTAAAATAAATTTATATATATTAAAAAAATTGAAAAGCTAATTTTTTTAATTTTTGAAAATTAGATGAGAAATTAATTGTACATCTGTATGATTGGAGATACTGGATTCTTTGGAAGTGTTGTCTTTAAAAAGTAATTTTTAAACGTATATTTTACAACACTTCTCTTAAACTTCACTTCTTCTTGTTTGTTTGTTTGTCTGCTACAAATCTTATCATTGATATTTAACACACTTCCAATTGACAGAATAAATAATTTTGAAAATTTACAAAATTTTGATATCTTAAAAAATTTTTGAAAAATAATTTTTTTTCAATATTTGAAAAATGAAATTAGAAATTCATTGTACATGTGTAACAACCAAGACACTGGATTGTTCAGAAGTGTTGTCTTTAAAAAGTAATTTTTTAACGTATTTCTTTGAGTGTGCATTTCACTGTTAAGGCTCACTGAGAGAAATAAGTAGGTCTGAGTGACCCACTTAGATGAGTCACCTGCGTCTAAATATCGACACACTTTTTTGACTCACTTGCCCCATAAGTGTGTCATAAATTTAACGCCACAAGTGAGTCATGCCTGAAATTTAAAGAGCAAGTGGGCATTTAAAGAGCCATTAAAGAGCCAGACACACAAGTGGGTCATCCAGACCCACTTATTTCTGTCTAAAATAAACATTTTTAATATTGCCATTGATATATATTATATATATATATTAACACAAGAAAACTTTATTATTATTTATTTAAATATTAAATAATATTATTTATATTAACACAAGAACACACTACACATCTAATCCTTCTTGACGTCATACAAACATTATACATACAGAGTTTGGTCTCGCATACAAAATCATACAGCTGAACTAATACATAATCTACACAAACTCTCATTGATCGACTTAATTAAGGATCAAAGTCACAGATTTTTCTCGATATAATATTTTATATATATATTATATATCGATATATATTATATATTATATAGTATATACAAACTCTCATTGATCGACTTAATTAAGGATCAAAGTCACAGATTTTTCTCCATATAATATTTTATATATATTATTTAATATAGGTAATAAAGTTATACATAATTATAATCCTATATTATGATTATTACAATTAATTCTATATAATCCTATATAATTACAGAAGTAATTATTAAATTATATGTTATAGGAAATTCAGGATTAAGATATATAGGATTAACAATAATGACAACACATCATTGTTCTGATATGTCAAATGATAATGATTGTAGTGATGATGGCGCTGTGTCCAATGATTGGCCGCCATCTGAGTGTGTGGTCAATCATCATCGGCCGCCATTTTGTTTCATTTGCGGCGGCCATCAGTCACATCACACATAACCATTATCATTGTAGTCTACATATTAGAATATAATATAATTATAATGTATTCTATTTATAATTTTAATGTAGTCTATATATTGGAATATCCCCCAGAGATATAGTAATATTGGCCCACAGTTCGGTGGCCGCCGTCCACTCACCCGTTAACCTCGGCGCGCGTGTTGCCCCAGTTGTCGTACGTTGTAATGCCCGCGCCGCTCAGCGCCTCGAGCAGCGGCGGCAGCTGCGCGGCGCTGAGTCTGGAGCCCAGCAGCCACAGCCCGTAGAACCTGTATATAAACTAGTTATATATACGATGTATACGTATATACAACTATACGGCACACAAACTGCAGTGTCATATCATATAGTTATACGATGTATAACTAGTTATGATGTATACTTATATACAACTATACGGCACACAAACTGCAGTGTCATATCATATTGTTATGCGATGTATAACTAGTTATATATACGATGTATACTTATATACAACTATACGGCACACAAACTGCAGTGTCATATCATATTGTTATACGATGTGAAGCTAGTTATATATACGATGTATACGTATATACAACTATACGGCACACAAACTGCTGTGTCATATATATCATATAGTTATACGATGTGAAGCTAGTTATATATACGATGTATACGTATATATACAACTATACGGCACACAAACTACAGTGTCATATCATATAGTTATACAATGTAGAACTAGGTATATATACGATGTATACGTATATACAACTATACGGCACACAAACTGCAGTGTCATATCACTCCCTCAGTCTGCCCCTCACTCCCTCAGTCTGCCCCTCACTCCCTCAGTCTGCCCCTCACTCCCTCAGTCTGCCCCTCACTCCCTCAGTAGGGGGATGTTGGGCGCAGTGGGACGCGCCAATAATTTAATGTATTGCAAAATATTATTGAACAGCACTTTAAGGAAGCAATAGCACAAGAAAAATATTTAATTGGCATACGGTCCGCCGGACCAGGACTTGGATGACGCGGACGGGACTAAAACCCGGAACCGGACCGGTTCGCCGGACCAGCTAAGTTCACAAAAAAATAAACGACTGGAAATCATTCGAAACGTCAAGAAAACTTGAAATTTTACACATCAAATTTTCAAACTTACTCAGAAAAATTTTATCTTACCAGCACTTGATGATCTAAGAAAAGTGTATTTTTTGATCGAACTAATCGATTGAGAATGTTCTGGAAAGTCCAAAAAACATAAAATATTTTTATCTAATTTTTGTCAATTTACTTTCAATTTTTTGTCAATGGCAAAATTTCATGTCAGTTCTGGGAGACCGCATCATGTGACTAAAACCCGGACCGGTGCATTGGGGTCTGCCAAGTGTATCTGTAATGAGTTATCTTTACACGAATACGTTAAGTGAGAATTTCTATTGTACGAGTATTTCTAAGAGTTTGGCACGACGGAATGATATCGCGTTCTTTCAGCTGTAATTAATAGAAGCGACGTTATGGGCTCATTCACTACCTTGGTAAGGATGACTTTTGCGCCCATGAGATGCCGCATGGTAATGTGAGAAAAAAATGCGAGCGAGAATTACTGCGGTAATATGAGCTCGCAAAAAAGCGGTAATATGGTAAAAAAATGCGAGCGAATAGTTCCTTGCTGCTCCATCGTAACCGTCAATAAAAAGACATTGTCACCCCATGGCCCGGGGGTCCGCCGGACCTGGCATGAAATTTTTCTAATTGAGAAAAATTCGATAAAAATGTTTTATGTTTCCTGGACGTTTCGAAACATACTCTATCGATTATTTCGATCGACAAATGCACTTCTCTGGGACCCTCATGTGCTGGTTAGACGAATTTTTTTCTAAGTAAATTTGCAATGTAAAACTTTAAATTTTATCAACGTTTCTGAAGATTTGCAGCCTCTCATTTTTTGTGAACTTGGTCCGGCGGAGCAGTTCGGGTCCGGGTTTTAGTAAGTACCAAATTTTCCTACTAATTACCAAAATCTGGCAGTTTCAGAGTTGCATATTTTCAATAAATTTTGACTCATTGCTCGATTGTACACTCTTGTTAACAATTACATTGGAGGTTTATATATAATTCGTCTAGCAAGAATCTTGCTTAAAGAGAAGTAAGTAGTCAATTAATTTGAGCTTGATTCTAAATTGTCTGAGTTTTTCAAGCTGAGTATCCCTTGTAAACCGCTCGCATCGCGTCCAGTCCGCGTCTATTGAAATGTTGCTGAGTACATATTATGTGCTAGTTTTTGTGTACTGTGATGGATGCTAATACTTTTCTTACCATATAACCTACCGGTCTCTGTTCAACCTTAAATTTAATAAGTCAATCTTGACCTCAACTTATCAAGCTTGACGTTCGATAGATCATAAGTTGTTATCGTCGATGCAATTAGACTTATGTACATCAAGTTTGTCCCGGTTAAAAGTTTATGAAAAACGAATTTTGTGTGAAATGCGAAAAAAATGAAAATTTAAGTCATAAAAAATGTGCTGTAAAAAACGGGTGCAGAAATAGTCTGAAAAATGTTATACATCTGCCAGTTTTTCATTGGCTTAGGAATCTTACGAAGAATTTTCAACAATATTGCATGATAATATTAACAAAAATGCCACTGATTTACTCAAGAAAGCCACGTAAATGATTGTAGTTCCATATAATTCATTTAAAATAGACCACGTTGACTGAATAATCTATAGTATTTAGCGCAGTGGTTCCCAAACTTTTTCGGGCTAGCTCCCCCTTTGGCTCCCTATTGAATTTCTAGCGCCCCCCACAGAAACATATACATATAAAATCATGCGCCTCTTACTATAAAATTTAGTTCGCTGCAATTTTAAAAGATAAAGGTTAAACACAAATGTCTATTTCATAAATAGGACCCCTTTTAGTGAACGAATGTGTTTTTCAGCTGTTTTAACTGTTTCAGCACTAGAAACCTAGGACGTCTCGGGCAAATTTACGGCCGGACTCGTGGCCGGTCTCACGACCAATCACCAAATTCAGTTATCAAGGAATATCTCCCAAACTAATGAACGCAGCTCAATAAAACTCGGAACATGTATTCATCAGAACTTAACGGTGACGTTTAGCTTGCGAAATTTTTTTAAATATCACCTTCATTCGTGAGTTATATTGCGATACAGGCCGAAATTCGCAGTGATCAACGAATTTCTTCCAAACTACCGAACAGATTTGAACGAAATTTTGAATATATATTCCTAACTACCAAATGGTGTTTTTTAGATAAAAAAAACAATTATTTTACCGTCGTTTGCGAGATTTTTTTCATTTCACCGTCACTCTTGATTTCACACTTCCTTATTCGCTTTCGTTCGCAAGTTATACAGATATAGGAGAAACGATCGGCTTTTCTAACGGCTGGTTTAACCAAGAGCCGTTTACGTATAGCCGTATAACTCACAAATGAAGGCAAAACGAAAAAATTGTAACGAGTTAAACATCACCGTTGCTGAGGTTAGGTATTAAAATACTAAATTTCGTTCAAATCTGTTCAGTAGTTTGCAAGAAATTTCTTGATTACTGCGAATTTAAGCACGTATTGCTGTTTAAATCACGAATGAAACTCGTGAACGAAGGCACAATCGAAAAAATTTTCACGAGCTAAACATCACCGTTCGGTAGTTAGGACTGTAAATTCAAAATTTCGTTCGAATCTGTTCAGTAATTTGGAAAAAATTCCTTGATCACTGTGAATTCGGCCCGTATTGCCATATAAGTGTGGCAAAAACAATTAAAGGCAAAATTCAAAAAATTTTCACGAGCTTTACATTACCGTTAGGTCCTAATGAATACGTGTACCAAGTTTCATCGAATTACGTTTATTATTTTGAGAGGTATTCCTTGATCCTTGAATTTGGAAATTGGCCGTGAGACTGGCCGTTAATTTGTCGGAGACGTAAATCCACGAGAGGTTAAAAAATATAACTCAGTACTCACTGCAGTGAGTGACAGAGAGCGCATTTTCTCGTCGACGAAAACGTGAACTCACGGACGGACATACAGACAGACGGACAGACAGACGGACGGACATGGCGAGCACAAAAGTGCATTTTTCCCATAAATGAGTAAATGCGCTAAAAACAGATCTGGGTGAAAAAAAACCATCGCTGGGAGTCATGTGCTGCACATGTTGTGTACAAATCGTCAAACAAACGTTCGAACTTCTGACTTCGACTTTGAACTGCCGCCCCCCTATCGCCCCCAAACGCCCTCTTATTCTTTATCGCCCCCAAAAATCTTTCCATCGCCCCTATGGGGGCGATATCGCCCACTTTGGGAACCACTGATTTAGCGTGTCTGTCGCTTCGAGACTTGCCGGCACCATGGAGGGCGATGAAGAAAACGTGCGAGAGTGACTGAGGGGCAGACTGAGGGAGTGAGGGGCAGAAAGAGGGAGTGAAGGGCAGACTGAGGGAGTGAGGGGCAGACTGAGGGAGTGAGGGGCAGACTGAGGAAGTGAGGGGCAGACTGAGGGAGTGAGGGGCAGACTGAGGGAGCGCGGGGCAGACTGAGAGAGGAGAGTGAAGGGCCGACTGAGGGAGTGAGGGTTTTTCTCGTCGACGAAAACTTGAGGTCACGGACAGACGGACGGACGGACAGACGGACATGGCGAGCACAATAGTGCATTTTTTCCATAAATGAGAAAATGCGCTAAAAATGCCACACTCATTAAAGTGAATTGGTCGCATTGTCCAAACTATGACACACCTACTGCAGGTATCACTGATACGCTCATATGCCGGTCAAGACTAGGTGGGGATGACCCACACGACGACATGAAGCGCATGTCGCTGTTTGTACAAAACTAATTCATTTTCTGCTGAATGTCGGCAACATTCAAGTGGCTTGGCTGTGCCACGACCGACGGGAGGCCGACTGACTGATCTTGCGCTGCTAGGCTGCAATATTTAGCGCATTTTCTCATTTATGGAAAAAAGGCGCTATTGTGTTCCGTCCGTCCGTCTGTCTGTCTGTCTGTCCGTCCGTCCGTCCGTCCGTCCGTCCGTCCGTCCGTCCGTGACCACGTTTTCGTCGACGAGAAAATGGGCTCTCTGCCACTCACTGGAGTGAGTAATGAGTTAGTTATATTTTTTCAGACAATGGGCTCTAACAGCGTGGTCTGAGGCTGCTACGTTCAAAACACATACGAAAATTACGAAACTAACAAATGAATATATATAGATGTTCTAATTAATTTAGTAATAACACGTTACATTTTAAACTGATAAAAAAACTAACTGGCTTATAACGACGGACGCGCTCGCTTGGTTCGTTGGTCGGTATTTCGGGCCACCATCATCCTTCACTTGACAACAGCGCCGCATAACTGACAACGACCGACAGCGGCCGGACTTTCTTTTCCAGCAGCGAACGGACCAAGTGCTTCTCTTACTTCAGTTTTATGCAAGATTAACGCCGTTAACAATACTAGTTTTTTATTCTCTCAGCCTAGTTTATTTCCTAAATCGCCATTTTAGTTACTGAAATAATTTATTTAAAAGGATATACACTGAATTATGGCCAAGACGTAGATGTCACTCATGTCAGGTGTCCGGGTTGCGTATTGCATTCCTATTTAGTTTAACATAGGGGATTATTCTCTTAATGTGAACCTCAGATCACCTACACCGCGTTATGAATGTGATATATATAGCTGCTTACTAGTGCAGCTGGAAAAATAACTCATGATGAGTTCATTTATCATCCAAAATTGTACAGATGCTTGTAATCAATGCTTTCATTTAGTTTACCATGTTAACACTGTCTGAATACTGCAATTAACGGTGAGACTCTCTTATTTTACTGTTTAAATTATGCCTATTGATTTCTTTCATTTACTGTACACAAATTCTTTCACTAAAACACGAGTGGTTAATGACCAGAAAATTCATTGATTAAAATTTTCAAGGTCGAACAATATTCTTCAGATGACGCTGGTTGATAAAATGCAGTTTCAATGAAGTAATTTAATTTATTAACGACGTTTCGAATGTGACAACATTCATTTTCAAGTTACAGAAAGCATTGAAAACTGAAAATTAGGCGGAAATAAGTACATGATACACGTAAATATGATACAGCACGAAAATTTGGAGCCGTGAAAATAATTCCGAAACAATCTCAAGGTTCAGAAAATCCGGTAGTTATGAGATGGATGGCTGGAGTCCAATCCGTAGAGATGAGGGCTTCAGCTACCGTCGGTCGGATATGTCGGGCGGTGACGAAGCTGGTAGGCTCCTCCAGCACAGTGGAAGTTGTTGTCAAGGGTGTTATGGAGCCTGTTGAATTCATCACGGATCTTGAGAGAAGTTGCTCAATTGTAATACTTTGAGCCCTGGTCTGGTTGCGAGCTTGTCTCAGGTGGCAGGAAGAACGGCTGCTCAATGTCGTTGAAGTTTCTCCAATTACACCAATGTAGTCCAAAAGATGAAGTCTACAACCTACTTTGAAGCAAAATTTATGGATCACACCAGATTCTTGGTGAAGTCCTTTTTTGAAGGGGCCGTAGCTGTGTATAATTCGGGGTTTGACGTTGTTGTCAAGGGTGTCACATGGTCTGATGAATTCATCACGGATCTTAAGATGAAGATGCTCGATTTTAGTACTTTGAGACTTGGTTTGGATGCGAACTTGTCTTAGGTGGCAGAAAAAACGGCTGCTCAATGTTGTTTAAGCTACACCAATTACTCCAATGTAGTCCAAAAGATGAAGGAGTCTACAACCTTTTTGGAAGCAAAATTTATGGATCACATCAAATTCATGAAGAACATGCTTTATTTTCAAAGGGGCCGTTGCTGCGTATAGTTCGGGGTTTGGCGTTGTTGTCAAGGGTGTCACGGAGCCAGTTGAATTCATCACAGGTCTTGAGATGAAGTTGCTCGATTTTGATACCTTGAGACCTGATCTGGTTGCGAGCTTGTCTCAGGTGGCAGGATAAACGGCTGCTCAATGTCGCTGTAGTCACTCCAATCACTATACAATTTAGTCCAAAAGATGAAGAAATCTACAACCTTCTTTGAAGAAAAATCTATAGACTACACCATTCCTGAAAGACTCCCGCCTTTTTGAAGGGGCCATTACTGCGTTAATAGTTCGGTATTTGACGTTGTGGCCCTGGGTTTCACGGAGCCACTTCAATTCATCGTGGATTTCGAGATGAAGTTGTTCGATAGAAAGACTTCGAGACAATTCGAAATAGATTTCCAAGTTTAATGAGCTCAATATATCTTCTTAAGGAGCTCAATGTATCAAGTCTTAATGATCTCAATATATCAAGTCTTAATGGGCTCAATATAGGTATGTGCACAAAGTTCGCTTGAACGTAAACAATGCTGGCAAAATGGCGGACAGCCACTTTCCGAATCGGCGCTCGTAAGGTATTTAATTTTGAAAGTCCCGCCAAAATGTTAGCTTAATTTGATTGATTTTTGTTTGGAAACGAACTAAAAAAACTTGAACTATCACGACATCATTTTTTTTCGAGAAATGTCTATCAAGTACCTGCTTAGCTGGGATGTGCAAGAGGTAACATTTGGGTGGGAAATAAACATGGATATTGTATTTTGAAATTAATGAAAGATAATTTGAAATCAAGATTATAGTTTTTAGAGCATGCTCTCGAAATTTCAGAGCTTTGCAGCCATTCAGACAGTTTTTCTACCATGTCCTGTCGCGCTGTTTACGTTCAGTTCAGTCATGAGCCAGTGAGGTATGCTGGTCCTGAACTACTGCCGAGACTGAGACATGAGATGAGACATGAGACAAGACATGAGATGATGCATGAGACAAGCTACGAGACGAGACATGAGACGAGATGTGAGATGAGACGCGAGACGAGACATGAGATTAGACATGAGATTGGACATGAGACGAGGAGATGAGACATGAGACGAGACGTGAGATTGGACATGATACGAGGCATGAGACGAGACGTGAGATGAGATGCGAGACGAGACATGAGACAAGGCATGAGACGAGGAGATAAGCATGAGATGAGACGTGAGACGAGAAATGAGATTGAACATGAGATGAGACACGAGACGAGGCATGAGACAAAACACGAGACGAGACACGAGACAAGGCACGAGACGAGACACAAGATGAGATGAGACGAGGCATGAGATGAGATGAGACGAGGCACGAGACGAGGCATGAGATGAGATGAGACGAGGCACGAGACGAGATGAGACGAGGCATGAGACGAGATGAGACGAGATGAGACGAGGCATGAGACGAGGCACGAGATGAGATGTGACATGACGATGATGATCATATTTAATATTATTAAATATCAATATTCACTAATATTTATTATAATTAGTTAAGAATTAATATTAATAAAAATTAATAATATTATTATTACTAGTAAATTTTATTTGCGTATTCTATTTAATTTCATATTTTTAAGCTCAATTATGGTGCCAAGGCCATGAAACTGAAATTTATTCCATCCAATTCTGCCTTTAAGTTAAGTTATAGGCCTACTAGCATTCATATCTAGCAAATGCACCCATTTCCCCCACCCACCTGCAGTCAAAGTCTCAACCAAAATGTTTTATTCTAGTTAGAATAGATAGGCTGATAGCCTACAACATGAGCTTTCCAATGGTACTGAAAACTTTGAAATTGGCTCATAGGAAACCTACAAATGATAGTTTTTCCAAAAAAAGTGACAGAAGTTGGTTCATTTTTGGGGTGAAATTGAAAATAGGAAAAAATTCATATCTTTTTCATTTTTCGACCTACTTCACTCATACTTATATGATATTTTTCTAACTTTTTTTCTCTTTTCAGTGGTGTAATTTTCATTACGATAAAAGGAAAAAAATTTTTTTGTGCACATACCTACTCAATATGTCGAGTCTTAATGAGCTCAATATATCGAGTCTTAATGAGCTCAATATATCAAGGACACCAGTGCTCTGACAGGACACCAGTGCCCTGACAGGACACCAGTGCTCTGACAGGACACCAGTGCTCTGACAGGACACCAGTGCTCTGACATGCGGCCAGCGCTGAGGCGTCAGAGAAGGCATAAGACTGGAAGTGATGATCTGTTTAAGTTTAAAATTTTATGTTTAAATTTCATAAAAATTCTACTAAAAGCATATTAATATACCAATAATTCTACAAGGATCTCAGCGGTGTGAGCTGTATTTAATGTCATTCGTAGTATTCATCTTATTTAGTGGCGACGTTGCTGAATACAAAGTATTTTTGTACGATTTTGAACACATGTAATAATATTCACAGTATTTATATACTAAATAAGTTGTAACTGATTTTTATTACCTCTCTTGTTAGCCCACAAAAACACAAAAATATCTCTGTCAAATATTTTATTTTAGTTAGCAGTATAAGTGGGCGGTTTTCTATTTTGGATATTAGAAAATCTGAAATTTTATTCTAGGGTATACTCTTGTGTTTGTGTTCCTATATTGACTCGCGGGACTGCGGTGTGTCCGGAGCAAACCAAAGAATTATTCTGTAATGAAAGAAATTAATGTAAGTCTTATAGGATAGTGGAAGAAAAGAATGAAAGTTAACACAAGATGCAAATGTGATGATGGAAAGGAATGAATGGCAGAGAATAAACGGAATGAAAGGCGATGGATAAGCTGATGTTTGGTGTTGCAAGACGATACAACTTCTCAAGTAAATCGTCGAAATCGACGGCTTAATTTGACGCATCAGAAGACCTTTAATGGAAGCACGAGAGCCGCTTGGCTTTCTGAGGTTGAATATCACAACAGCGGCGGACCGTTGACAACAACGGATGTTTTCAAAGGGCACTTCTTGATAAAAAAACGATGTAATTACATATGTTTTATGTGTTTTCATTTCATTTGTAGGAAGAATTATTACAAAGCGGCTGCAATAAACCGCGATGAGGTAGCTTTCGTGAGACCGTTTTAAACTATTATAAAATTAAAATTTTCGTCCTATTGTTTATAAATATTTTTTTAATTAAATCTCTATTTATGGATCATTATTCCCGTTAATTACAAATTGTTTGCTCTCGTATGAAGGCTGCAAACAAGACGCGATCAAGGGAGCAACAACCAATGATGTACATGCAATATCTTTGGCGTAAGGCTGTTTTGTGGCCATCTTACAACAATTTTTAGCAATTTTTGTTTTAAACACGGTATTTATAGATCATTATTCGCGTTAAATGCAAAGTGTTCCAACTCTTNAGACTGAGGGAGTGAGGGTAGACCGGTCTTGTCAACGGTCCGCCGCTGTTGTGATATTCAACCTCAGAAAGCCAAGCGGCTCTCGTGCTTCCATTAAAGGTCTTCTGATGCGTCAAATTAAGCCGTCGATTTCGACGATTTACTTGAGAAGTTGTATCGTCTTGCAACACCAAACATCAGCTTATCCATCGCCTTTCATTCCGTTTTCTAGCTGTGGCACTAATGTCGGTTCTTTTTTTTCAAATTCTAGTAATCCTTCCGAGATCTTGTTTTCTGACTAAAACATCATAATGTTTCTTGCCTAACACGATATACATACCTGGCAACGATACAAAGTTGCCACACGCCTCTACAACAGGACCAGTAACACACCATTAATAAAATGGAAATCAAACGTTAACTTTATTTGCTTACATTAGAGTATAAAAAATATAACTGCAGTGAGTGACAGAGAGTGCATTTTCTCGTCGACGAAAACGTGAAGTCACGGACGGACAGACAGACGGACGGGCAGACGGAAGGACAGACGGACATGGCGAGCACAGTAATGCATTTTTCAAAAATGAGAAAATGCGCTAAAAAGAAAGATATGCAAATTAGAAGTTCAGTGATTTTTTAAATCGTAAATTTAAGAAATCTAAAACGAATGTTGACGTAATTCAAATCAAACACGTACGCACGCACGCATGCACGTGAACGGGCGTCGCCGAGACTGGATTTTAGTATATGAATATGTCGTGCAATAATCGCGGAATTGCCCAGTCCATGAAATAGTCAGCCAGTTGCTGAATCTGTAGAATCCAGCACTTTGTTGCTTATTCAGAAAATCGGACTTTTAGCTTTAAAAAAAAATTGACTGGCTGACCTAACCCAAGATTCCTATAGTATTGAAATGCTGATACTACAGATTCGGCAACTGGCGGCCGATTCCATGAAATTGCGATTTCGGCACGACATATGCCTGCATTTAGTTATGCAGGTGCAGACAAGCTCGCCCATGCACCTCCGGCAAGATTTTGCCCACTGACTTCCGCTGTGGGCTTGAAGGGCAGCCTCTGGGCTGTTTATGGGCTGGGTAGGTTCGGCCAAGCCCACTCTTGTCCCACTCTCAGGAGACTATAAAGTCGGCAAGGCGAATCTGACTAGTCGCTGATTGCGTTCGAGTGGCTGAGCAGACCCAGAATAACCTTACCTCAACTATATCGAGCCTCTCGCAGACTGTGTATCACGCCTTGATTTTTGTTAGGGTATGTCTGGTGAGAGGCTATATGTCTGCATCGCGGTGATGTCTATGTCTGGTGAGAGGTTATGTCTGCATTGCGGTGATGTCTATGTCTGGTGAGAGGTTATGTCTGCATCGCGGTGATGTCTATGTCTGGTGAGAGGTTATGTCTGCATTGCAGTGATGTCTATGTCTGGTGAAAGGTTATGCCAGCATTGAGGTTATATCTATGTCCGGTGATAGGTTATGTCTGCATCGCAGTGATGTCGATGTCTGGTGAGAGGTTATGTCTGCATCGCAGTGATGTCTATATGTCAGGAGAGAGGTATGTCTGCATCGGATTGGTGTCTAGTCTGGTGAGAGGTAATGTGTACATCGCGGTGATATCCATGTCTGGTGAGAGGATATGTCTGCTTTGCCTTGATATGAACAGTTATTAATGACTGATATAAGCAGCTATTATTGACTTGATATTAGCAGCTATTATTGACTTGATATTTGCAGCTATTATTGTCTTGATATTAGCAGC
>NW_025947068.1:53714-61090 GCF_000764305.2 Hyalella azteca | reverse complement strand
AAAAATAAGTCGCGCTAATCAAAACTGGCACCGCGTAGATTAAGGGTAGGTCGCAAATTTTTTTTCCGGGGTAATCAAAACCGCGGTATTCAAAACCGTGCTAATCAAGGGATTGCTGTGAAGAGTTAAATTTGGGTCATTGTTGCACCTTTTATTTTGATGACTTGACTTATTAGAAAGCCACAGTGTCAACTGTCAAGCTCAAATAAAATGTCCATGTGATGGGTATGGGTTATTTTGGTTCATTTCCAGCCTCTCGCTGTCACTTGTCAAAGTAACAATATTATCCTAGATGAGTAATACCATATGGGTAACAATATTAAACTAAGTGTGGATGCCAATTTCAGGTCAAGGTGGCAAATAAAAATCCTTAAAGATGCCAATATCTCAAACTAAAAGGCTTTACAGTCCTTACTCCACTGCTCCACAGCTAGGCAAGTGGCTGGAGTGGTACGCTGGTCAGATTGCAGCATTGCGACTGCACTTGCTCAAATTCCACTGTGGTCACTTACACACACAGCACATGATGACATCTGACAATTTGACATCTATGTTGTATATGAATAATACTGACTTACAAATTTTATACAGGAACTGTCAAGTTGTCAACTGTGGAAGCCTGCCAAATGCCAATAATTTAATAATGAAATAATTCTGTTTTTGTGTCATTGTGTCACCATTGATCAAAGACTATTTTAGACTTATCATCATTCTGTGGTTTTAGGCACAAAATAAAATATTGCTGGAATCATTGAGCATTTTTCATCTAAACTACATTACATAAATGATTTTTAAATTTTTACTAGATTTTTGCCAACTGAATTAAGATCTTGTAAACACAAAATTTATTACTGATGCACTGCCAGTGTTGCAGGTATTGAGATCTTCTCTTTCTGTAACCTGATGTTCACAGCTCTTTAGCATAGCTACTGGCTACTGGCCCACTGCATCGTAGAGGCAAACCAGAGATTTTTTAGAATTAGTTTATTTTTTAATTTTATCATTTACTGAACTGTCTTGAGATGTAAACCAATATCTTGTGTATGATAATGTGAGTGCTACTACCATGCTATGCTATACTTCTAAACATTTACCATTGCCATCATTTTTGCATTTGTCAAAGAATCACAGACCTACAGTATACTCAATACCTACTCATAGTCTCATACCATGAAAAAATAACAATTTTTGGTGTAAGCACCAGAGAATGGCCTCCTTGAAGTTAGGTTTCAGTTATAAAGCCTAAATGCAGGTTGATGATATGCTTACTACTTTTTTTCACTCACTTTTGGCAATGTACAACAAAACAAGGCTGAGCAACTATATGAATGACTTGTGTTAAATTTTGAATATGATGAAAAATTAATCCAGGTACAGGCCATCCACATACAGCAGGGCATAAAATTTAACTTGTTAATTTACTCAACAAACTTCTCTTGTTGGGCCTTGGGGGTATATAACCATTGTTCCCCAGCCGGTTAGAGTGTAGGTGAATTCAACTGGATAATGATGGATCTACTGACGCTTTCAAGTTAAGAGCAGATCCTGCTCTTAACTTGATGGCTGTCCAGAAAACTTTAGAATACTGGTTTAAACCAATATTTGTAGGGTTTTGATTACATACACACATATGCAGGTCACCCGAGGGTGGGGTGACCTGCCTAGCAACAACTCGGAGACAGAGGACAATGAAGAGGGCGCATCAGCGTGACTGTGGGCTAAGAAGTCCTAAACTCATAAGGTCACATTACATTTTACATGCATAAATGTTTCAATCTTGCTAGAAACTTGTGTTCCAATTTTGTTTATAAGATATATTGTTTCGTTTATAGGGTGGTGACATATGGTAAGTGCTGTGGCAACACAAATGGCATTAACCTCAAATGTCATTCAGCAGAAAGCCAGAAAATACTTTCATATCAAATAGTTAACAAGTCATCAAAGAAGTAAATAAGTTATGAAAAACCAATTTAATGTTTTTTGTGTAAACTATTAAAAATTAGTTTTTTATTCCAGGTCAATTAGGTATATTTTTATACTCTTTAAATATGTGAAATGGGAGCTGTTCGCCCCAAGTCTTTTCTACTTGGTGGACTTGTCACTTCTTTTACATGGATTGTGATACTTTATCTATATCTTACCTCAATGCAGCAGGTGAGTTTCATCCATTTTTATATATTAAAATCAATATTCTTTGCAATGTTATATAATTGCCAAAATTTTTTACTTATACATGAACATGTTCAACTTTTGACACCAGAAGATAAGCTAATATGTTTTCATAATTCATATGGTACTCAATTAAGTTATTATTTTCTATCAATATCATCTGTCAATTAAATTTTTGTGGCTCTATGATGCTCTATAGGTACATATTATAGTATATAATGTTTACTATTCTAATAAGATGGAGTGTTTGTGTGTTCTTTAGGAAAGACATTATTTTAAGATTACTAAAGATTATCAAGATAATAAGAGCAGGTATGGCAACCAATCTCCAAGTGAGATATATATTAGAAATTCAAAGTAACATAATTTTTCTTGTGCTATTTAATTGAATAATTATATAAATTACACAAAAATATGTTATACATTGTTAACTTTCTATTGAAAGTAGAATCATCATTATTTTTAAAATAATATGGATTTATTCTATACCCAAGATGGTAACAAATTCTATTTTAATTCAGGATACAAAACTGCTCAATCCTGCATCCAGTGCAGCCAGCAGAGGAGTTGTGAAGAAGACAATGCAGAAGCCTTCATCATCATTTCCTTACCCTATCATTGATCCTGTCTTAGGCCCGGCTCTAGACACCAACATCGCTGTAGATGGTTATATCATCAATACTTCTAAACACAATGAACTCAAACTGAGTCCAGAAAAATTAGAATTCCGCAGAAAGCAGAAGGAGAAATATTTGAAGAAGAAACATTCTCTTCTGTATTCTCTTAATAGTCTTTCATCAGATAATCTTTTTCATAGTCAAAGAGATGACAGGGACAAGATAGGAAAATATCCTATGAGTTGGAATGCAAAGACTGCTTTGGAGTCTCTTAAAGATAGACTCAAGTCAAAACAGTTCAACCGGATTCCCGAGAATTCAGTCATGAGAACAGAAGCTGCTTCCATGCAGAGTGGTGGTATCGCAGATATTGGGATGGTGCACACTATTGAAGAGCAACAGGTTTGTATCTCATGATCTTTGAATTTGGAATTTTGGAAGCATTCAAATAAATTTGTTCTTGATTTTATGCACGAATGAAATAATTGTTTAAAAATGATCTGATACTTGTAAATATGTACCTAGGAATATTGTTTATATTGATCTTGCAATATTACCTTAATTCTTCATGTTATGTTGCTTGTATATTGATTGCAGAAAGCTAACACCTGAATTCTTTGGGATACATGAAGCTTCAGATTTTACTAGGTATCCCTTTATAACCTGAACAACCAATTTTATTGTTACAAGTAACAAACTCCTATATTTTATATTAAGTAATTATGTAACAGTAATGGAATCTGCATTTTTCGTCATCACATAACATCAGAGGGCGGATACAAGAAAACTGACATTTTTAAGTCTCAAGAATTTAAGAAATTGTTGTGTCAACAATGAGAATCCTTCAAAGAGAATTGTCATTCTCATTTTGTAGCTGTTTATTTTCATCCCATGAAATAACTTTGTAAAAAATATTATAGATACCTCAAATTGCTATGTAATGATGTCTATACATCTTATTCTACTACCGGTATTCACTTTATCAGTTCTCTAATATGTTCTTCTTTCCTTATTCTTTTGTAAGCGAAAAATATCTTAATATATTTTCAGATGAAAGAAAATGGCTACAGTTTACATGCCTTCAATACACTCATCTCCTCAAGGTTGCCTTCCAATCGCTCAATCCCAGACACCCGGCACAAGAGGTAAGGCACAGTAATTGTCCTCCTTAGAACTAAGTTTTAATTCTTGTTTGTCAAAGTCAATCCAGTAAATTTCACCTGATAAATGAGCAATTGTTATAGATGCAGTATTTTTAAATTTCGTTGTGACCAAAATGAAATGATTGTTGTCAATAAAACATTTTTTTGGGGGTATTCTATTCAACTGTGTAAATTTGTAGTGATCAGATGTACTTTATGCAAATAATTTCTTCTGCAATTGGCTCAATTTTTTTTTCAATGCTCTGATGTTTGTCAATATATTTTGTTTAGAATGTCTGCTGTAATAAATCTTTTTTATACAGCCTGTGTGGAGGTTTCTTAGGTTTTGTATATACAGAGCTGGGCAGTGCTACTTTAAAATGTAATGGCTGCTACTGCTACATGCTCTAAATGTAGCGTCGCTACCGCTACTGAAAATATAGCGGCCGCTACATGTAGCACGCTACTGCCCACCTCTGGTAACGACTAATACTTTGACACTAGTAGCAGGCTGAGGTTGACAAAATTACACCAAAATCTTTCATACAGTTTTATTCTGTAATTTATATTATGTACAGTATGTATCATGATGGTTTTTAAATAATATTTAATACTATTAAGTAAAATCTAAAGGCTTTATCTATAAATGTAGCAGTACATAGTGCTGTAGCGGCAAAACCATGTATTGCTACTTAAATATGTAGCAGGCGCTACTGATACAATTGCTTAAATGTAGCACCGCTACCACTACCGCTACTGAAAATGTAGCAGCCGCTACATGTAGCCCGCTACTGCCCACCTCTGTATATATATTAATTGGAAGAATATTAAGCATTAAATTGAAACTTTTCAGGTGCCACAATATCACATATCCTGACAAATTACCTGCTGCATCCATTGTAATCTGCTTCTTCAGAGAAGATTTATTGACCCTTCGGCGCACTGTAGAGTCTGTGCTGCTGCGCACTCCGTCAAACTTGCTGCATGAAATTATTCTTGTTGATGACACTGATGACAGTAAGTTGTTATTAGGCTCCTATTATGTATCCAAGGAAAAGGTCTGTTTTAGTGAAAATGCCAAGCTGACTCTATATCGAAATGTGGAATAATGTAAACATTTGTTTAAATTCAATAGTTGGGTTAAAATTGTGTATAATAAATTATTAAGCCCGCACAATTAAGAATTTCATCATTAAATTATGGCATGACTATTGGAACCGTCATGCCTATCATCCATAATAATCAAGATAGGAATTAGCAGCATTTTCTCACAAGTTTGCTCTGTTCTGAATTAGATTTTGATGGTCTAAATTTCGATTTTACCTCAGTCCTTGAGAACTCAATATTTGGCTAGTTGTTGTAACATAATATTT
This sequence comes from Hyalella azteca, assembly GCF_000764305.2. Taxonomy (NCBI): domain Eukaryota; kingdom Metazoa; phylum Arthropoda; class Malacostraca; order Amphipoda; family Hyalellidae; genus Hyalella; species Hyalella azteca. Next base: position 55,789 of record NW_025947068.1, on the reverse strand, counting down.
GGCTATACTAATGAAGATGGTCCTCAAGGGATTTAATCTTATCTAGGGACAGTCTTATTGGTTTACTTCACCAAAAAAATCTTTATCTTGATGAGTTCACAAATTTAAATGAGAAAATTCCGCCAATCTATTCAAATAAATTTGATTGCAGGTGCCTACCACTCGGAAGTATCAACAATGGTATCGGCTCTACGCGACGGTGCTGACAAGATATCTGTTGTGAAGCTGCTCAGCACAAGCAAGAGAGAAGGGCTCATTAGGGCACGTGTGATGGGTGCCCGTGCTGCTACAGGGCAGGTGTGTTGTAGTGGCTCATTAGGGCACGTGTGATGGGTGCCCGTGCTGCTACAGGGCAGGTGTGTAGTGGCTCATTAGGGCATGTGTGATGGGTGCCCGTGCTGCTACAGGGCAGGTGTGTTGTGGTGGTGACTCATTAGGGCACGTGTGATGAGTGCCCGTGCTGCTAGAGCGCAGGTGTGTTGTGGTAGGATTGTATATAAGATCAAATGGCTAGTGCCCACTTCTTTTATTATCGGCATAATAGTCTGAAGAAATGAGATAAGCTTGTTTGAGCCCCAGAAACTAGCTGCTGGCGTGTTGTCACTGAGCAGTCTGTGTGGTAATAGAATCACTTACCAGCAGTCGTACTTGTGTTTTCTATTCAACCACGTCACTTTCTAGGTCGATATGTTTAGGTGCTATAATTCTGAGAATTCATGTAGGTGTTTTTGTGAGCTATGGGCCGCTACGTGTGGATGATGTCTGTGTCCTAGAGAACGCTACGGTACTTCTTGAATTTGCTTAGATCACATTTTACAATTTTGGTTTTAATGTCTAACTACACTCACGCGGAGGTCAACTTCTCATTTGATATGATTCATTAAATATTATATGTAATATAATATCACATTGTTGAATATTTATTGCCTCTCTCAAGCCATGACATTTTTGTTTGTCAAGCAGGTGCTGGTGTTTCTGGACAGCCACGTTGAAGTGAACGTTGGCTGGCTGCCTCCTCTGCTGGCGGTGGTCGCTGAGAACCAAACCCAGGTTGCTATGCCCATCATCGACCTGATCTCTCCGGACACTTTCACAGTGAGTTAAAAGGTTACCAGAGCTTGGCGAGTTACCAAGTTACTGGTGCTTGGTGTTACCAAGTTACCAGAGCTTGGTGAGTTACCAAGATACTGGTGCTTGGTGAGTTACCAAGTTACTGGCGTATGGTGAGTTGCTAAGTTACCGGTACTTGGTGAGTTACCAAGTTACTGGCGCTTGTAATTTCTTTGTTACTCTAAGTGGGGAAGTTACTCTCAGAAATAAGTGAGATCTGTCCAAATGGCGATGAACTTTTTGAACTTCAGTGGGTCATCCTGACCCAGTTTAGCCTGGCAACAGGGCGTATCAGAGCTGCGTCCGCTCTGCGACAGGTTGAAGGTAAGAAATAAGAAAGTGTTTCCCTATTTGAACCACACAACCTTCTTATTTTAACGAGTTAAATTACCAAATGAATAAAAATAATGCATTTCTGCAATGACTATGCAGTATGCTTAAATATAGGTAATATTACCTCCATGTAGTACAAGTAGGCAATATACAACTATGTTTTTGTTCGTTGAAAAAGTATATTAATGTGATGCAGTCTTGTTTAACATGAACTATAATTTTTGAAAAATACTGTGCAGAAATTTTTCATATTGAAATACCCACAAAAGTATGATAATGACTGTGATAATGATATTCTGAGGCATTTGTGTGTTCTTGGGGTGTTGTGTAACTATTTTTTGAAGGTTTTTCTTTTCAGAGTATAATAAAATGAAATGATCTCATGAATGAAACTTGAATACATTGCTCCCATTCTCCTTGAAATATCCTAAAAGTTTTAAATTCTTGGTGATAGTTCTACCATAATTGCAGTACCGTGAGTCCCCCCTGGTGCGCGGTGGGTTCAACTGGGGACTGCACTTCAAGTGGGACAGCATCCCCATGGAGCACTTTGCTGACAAGAACAACTTTGCCAGACCTGTCATGTTGGTGGCTTAATATTGCCGTAGACCCGTCATGTTGGTGGCTTAATG
>NW_025947068.1:25183-53061 GCF_000764305.2 Hyalella azteca | reverse complement strand
GTACCAGACTAGGATGTGTGTCAAAAACCGCTGCGTCAAAATCTGCACAGTGTGAATGCTGTCTCTTATACACATCTAGATGTGTATAAGAGACAGCACTAGTACACGTCACCGTCACTAGTACACGTCACCTCGTCACCACCACTAGTACACGTCACCATCACTAGTACACATCACCTCGTCACCATCACTAGTACATGTCACCTCGTCACTCACTAGTACATGTCACCTCGTCACTCACTAGTACATGTCACCTCGTCACCATCACTAGTACACGTCACCTGTGTGTGCAGGTCCCCGACGATGGCCGGAGGGCTGTTCGCCATCAGCCGCGTCTACTTCACGGAGCTCGGCGAGTACGACACCGGCATGGAGGTCTGGGGCGGGGAGAACCTCGAGCTCTCCTTCAGGGTGAGTCTTATCATTAAACTTGCAATTCAGAGTAATTCAATGTTGAATGTGTGCAGTAATTCAATTTAATTTACTGACTCCTTCAGAGTGAGTCTTATCATTAACTTTGCAATTCAGGGTTGAATGTGGGGAGTAATTCAATTTAATTTACTGACTCCTTCAGGGTGAGTCTTATCATTAAACTTGCAATTCCAATTCAGTGTTGAGTGTGTGAAGAAATTCTATTTAATTTACTGACTCCTTCAGGGTGAGTCTTATCATTAAACTTGCAATTCAGTGTTGAATGTGTGAAGAAATTCAATTTAATTTACTGACTACCGGTACTTCAGGGTGAGTCTTATCATCAACCTTGTAATTCAGTGTTGAATATGTGAAGAAATTCTATTTAATTTATTGAGAATTTAGGTATTGTTTGCTTAGTCTTATCATTAAACTTGCAATTCCAATTCAGTGTTGAGTGTGTGAAGAAATTCTATTCAATTTACTGACTCCTTAAGGGTGAGTCTTATCATTAAACTTGCAATTCAGGTTAATTAAATGTTGAATGTGCGAAGAAATTCAATTTAATTTACTGACTCCTTCAGGGTGAGTCTTATCATTAAACTTGCAATTCAGTGTTGAATGTGTGAAGAAATTCTATTTAATTTATTGAGAATTTAGGTATTGTTTGCTGTCTTAATAGCTAGGCATTTAGTTTTGACAAGTACAAGTACATACATTCACTTCTGTAACTCTAAATAATTCAGGCATCGTTTTTAAATAGTTTATGTCAATATTATTTCAATAATTTTATTTATTTCTTCCGTTATTTTCAGTTATGGCAGTGCGGAGGGAGCTTATGGCTGGTGCCGTGCTCCAGGGTAGGCCATGTGTTCCGCCAGCGACGTCCATATGGCGACGGCGACAGCGACACTATGTTGCACAACTCCCTCAGACTAGCGCATGTCTGGATGGATGACTATAAGGTTTCTTTGCGTAGTTACTTATAGATAAACAATCATAATTCTACTAATTATCTACGTTTTCTTATAGGTACTGATATGAATACATTCATAATTCTACTATTTGCTACGTGTTTTTATAGGTACTGATATGAATACATTCATAATTCTACTAATTGCTTAAGTGTTCTTATAGGTACTGATATGAATACATTCATAATTCTACTTATTTGCTACGTGTTCTTATAATTACTGATAGATGAACATTTATAATTCTACTAATTTGCTTTCGGGTCCTTATAATTACTGATAAATAAACAATCATAATTCTAATAATTTGCTGTCGTTTTAGAAAAAGTACTATTTTGAATTCGATGAAGTCGCTCAGGAACATTTCTTTATCATCATATTATTTATTCCGAATCATCTAGGTTAAAAGATGTCATTGTTTTCTTTATAACAACAATTTTACAAAGATTACTGACCAGTAGACTATAAAGCTCTCTCTTTACTACAGGACAATTTCCTGCGGCTGCACCCGAACGCCTACAGCGTTGACTATGGCGACATCAGTGAGAGGCAGGCGCTGAGGCAGCGGCTGCACTGCAAGTCCTTTGCTTGGTACCTCGATAATATATACCCCAGCCTCTCTCAGAAAGGTAGGTTTATCAAGAATATGCGTCCGTACCTATAATTCAAAACGACCTTTACTTTAATTAAGGCTGCTTAGTTAATTAACGTTAATTAAGTTAATTAACGTTAATTAGGCTGCTTAGTTTTATAACGTTACTGTTGTACATAGTGTTGGTACTGTTTATTTATGAGATGCTAAAAGGAAGCACTAGTATTTTAGCTCTAAAATTCGAGAAACTGTGAAATTTCTTGTAATTCTTTTAGGTTGGATTTGGTTTTGGTTTTTGGATTTTTGGTAGTAGCAAAATTACCACCTGTGAATTTTTGCTAATTTAGAATTTATTGCGTAAAAAAACTATGTTTGTGATCTTTGAATCTTATTTCGTCAGTTTGGGTGAATATACATGAAAAAGGTGATGTATCTTGAATCGTCTGTGATAATAACTGCTTAGAAGTGCCAAGGAGCTTGTATCCAGAAATCTCTGCGACTAATAAATTGCTAAAATTAGGAATTCTTCGAAATAATATAAATATGAGATTTGGTAGAATATTTATATTAATATGAGAATTTCCTATATCCTATTCAATTGTCAATGATGAATTCATAAATATTGCACAGCATAAGTTTTTATGGTTATCATCATGGAAAGCAAATCAATAAAATATTTAACTCGCCTTTTTCAAATTTTTAGATAAACTGATAAATCTTTTGGTAGAACAAGAGCACAAACTAAGAAGAGATCATTTCTCTCAGCTCGACAATTCATGTACTCCATCATAATCTATTACCTACTACTCATCATTGAGTATGTGCTGGAATTAATAGATGTTTTACTGCACTTTCAAGAGTTTAAATGGTCTCGCGCACAGTGTGAATGAAAAGATGTACTCGGAAAAATGTATTGGTAATATTGTCCAAATAATGACATACTTTTACGTGTACCACTGATACGTACTTTTTCCAGGCGAAACTGGGTCAGAATGACCCACTCACTGGCATGAATTGCATCAATATTTGGATAAAATCTCAATTTTCCTGAATGCCTTCATGTTCTTCCCTCCACCAGGAGACCCCAGCAGCAGCGACACGGACGCCCTGCACGCCTACGACGCCAACTGGAGGTTCAGCCACCGCAAAAATATTGACAAAGTTCGGGTGAGACTCGCCATTCTTATAGCAAATAATATCATATATTCCGAGAACCTGCAGAAATTGCAGTGTTGCTACGTTTGAGCTCCATTACCCGCTGTTTTAGACACGGTATTCAGGTGTTTGTTTCAGTGAGGAAAGGCTGTAGCAAATAATATCAATATTTCGAGAACCTGCAGAAATTGCAGTGTTGCTACGTTTGAGCTTCACTACCCGCTGTTTTAGACATGGTATTCAGGTGTTTGTTTCAGTGCGGAAAGGCTGTAGCAAATAATATCAATATTTCGAGAACCTGCAGAAATTGCAGTGTTGCTACGTTTTAGCTGTATTTCCCGCTTTTTTAGACACGGTATTCAAGCTTGTGTGTCAGTGTATATAAGCCATTAAAATATCGCCCTGTTATACGAGTTGCCTTAGATATCAACCAATTGATCTTTCATATCCTCAGAGTTAAATGCCATACATAACACAGATCTTGTTCAGAATGCAAAAGTCGTATGAAGGTTATTCCTGACATACTTATTATCGCATAGTCATCTCACTTGAAATTAATTTGTATTAATAGTGTGAATTGCATCATTAGAGAGCGTGGCACTCCACTATTTAATAAAAATATAACTCAGTACTCACTGCAGTGAGTGACAGAGAGAGCATTTTCTCGTCGACGAGAACGTGAAGTCACAGACGGACGGACATGACTAGCGTAATAACGCTTTTTTTCATAAAAGAGAAAATGCGCTAAAAATTAGATAATTGATTAAAGAATATAATTGTTTCAGCTGCGGCTGTTTGGCAGCAGCGAGGCAGCGGGCCTCTGCGTCGAGGCTGAGGAGACCATACAGAGACGTGGCTCCCTGCTGGTGCTGGCGCCTTGTGTTGAAGAATTCCCGAAACAGGTGAACAGGCTCTGTGTACCGGGCTCTGTGTACCGGGTTATGTGTAACAGGCTCTGTGCACCTGGCTCTTTGTACCAGGTTATGTGTAGACGTGTTTTGTGTGAACACGTTTTGTGTAAACCCGTTTTTGTACTCTATTGGTCTCCATAATGAAATGTGGTCTTGACGTGCTAATGCGTGTGGTCCTAATGGTGGCGTGTGTCGTAATAACGGAGTCTGATCCTGACGCCCTACTACTGACTAACCTCTCATTACCCTCAAATCCTCACTCATTACCCCCAGCCCCGCCTCATTACCCTCCAGTTCCCCTCCCCCTGACTGCCCCAGTCTCCCACCATTACCCTCTAGTTCCCTCTCATTATCCTTCCATCACCCTACAGTCCCTCCCATCACCCTGCAGTCCCCCCTTACTGCCCCAGTCTCCCACCATTACCCTCCAGTCCCCCCCATTACCCCAATTCATGACCGTGCAGGAGTTCCACCGTAGCAGTGCAGGGGAGTGGGTGTTGGGGGGCTCGCTGTGCCTGCAGGCGCACCACTACACGCCCTCCATCACCAAGTGCCACCTGCTCAGCGGCAACCAGGACTGGTCCACCAGAACACTCGTGTGTTATGTCATACAATCACTTGTTTATTGTCACAGTTTGTGTAGAATTTGTATATACTCATAGTCATTGGTCTTTAAAATTATCTGTGCATTCTTATCTGTGTTAATTCAAAATTTTAAAAAATGACTATGCTCATTGAGTACTAGATACACGGCAAATGGTAGTATCTTACTCCGAAAGTTTCATACCATGAAGCCACGGCTACGTCGAAGTGTTCAATTGTTTATTATTAAAATATTTCACCTGAATCGGTTTCAAATTCATCAGTCATTTACTTTATAATTGTAACTTAATTTCTTCAAGTGAATGATCCGCAATCATGTTTAAATTTTCAACCATACAATTTCTAATAAACGATCGCATCTTCTTCAACAGAAAGAACTGAATATTGCAGCCGAGACCACATCTAATACCCAGTACAAGAGTGAGGTCAGCACGGCTAGTTTGATTTCCTTGCCTGACCAAAATGCGCCCTCGCCTGACCAAAATGCGCCCTCGCCTGACCAAAATGCGCCCTCGCCTGACCAAAATGCGCCCTCGCCTGACCAAAGTGCGCCCTCGCCTGACCAAAATGCGCTCTCGTCTGGCCAAAATGCGCCCTCGTCTGACCAAAATGCTCTCTCGTCTGGCCAAAATGCGCCCTCGTCTGACCAAAATGCTCTCTCGTCTGACCAAATAACCCGCAACGACGACAAGGAAGTTGTTCTTTACAATCAGGCGACCGGGCTATGCTTTATAGGTATTGTTTATACAGCATTCAGTATTGTGCGTGAAATTGGTTAGACCAAGACTATTCATTCCATGTATTTACAAAGTATTGTAGCCTTTTAGGTGCCAATGTTGAATCTCAAATACATATTGTTAATTTCAGAATCTCTTATATGTGATCAGTTGTGTTTTGATTGCTGTAAAAGTCTCGCTACAATTGCTATTATGATGTTAAATTATCATCACTCTTGCTCATCTAAGCATCGTCTCCTAAATGCCTTTAGTAATGTAAACGGGTATCTAATTGTCGGAAATCTTCAGCGGAATCACAGATATCATTCATATCATCGACTTGTCCTTGTAGAAATGATTCGTATCTTTGTATAATCAATGACATTGTGGTCCCTAGGTGATAGATGTCCTCAGGTTGAGTATATAACATTGTCCCTAGGGAGTAGTGCTCCCTGTGTAGGTACCCTGGTCCCTCAAGTGTGTGTCACCTGGCTAGGTACGTACCATAGTCCCTAGGGTGATGTGCTCCCTGGGTAGGTACCCTGGTCCCTAAAGTGTGTGTCCCCTGGCTAGGTAGGTACCATAGTCCCTAGGGTGAAGTGCTCCCTCAGTAGGTACCCTGGTCCCTCAAGTGTGTGTCACCTGGGTAGGTAGGTACCATAGTCCCTAGGGTGAAGTGCTCCCTGGGTAGGTACCCTGGTCCCTGAAGTGTGTGTCCCCTGGCTAGGTAGGTACCATAGTCCCTAGGGTGACGTGCTCTCTGTGTAGGTACCCTGGTACCTCAAGTGTGTGTCCCCTGGGTAGGTAGGTACCATAGTCCCTAGGGTGAAGTGCTCCCTGGGTAGGTACCCTGGTCCCTCAAGTGTGTGTCCCCTGGCTAGGTAGGTACCATAGTCCCTAGGGTGACGTGCTCTCTGTGTAGGTACCCTGGTACCACAAGTGTGTCCCCTGGGTAGGTAGGTACCATAGTCCCTAGGGAGTAGTGCTCCCTGGGTAGGTACCCTGGTACCTCAAGTGTGTGTCCCCTGGGTAGGTAGGTACCATAGTCCCTAACCAAGAGGTCCCACTTAGGTACCCTAGAGAACAAATGCCCCCATGCAGGATAGGTACACTGGTCCGCGCACTCCTATTTACGTGAATGTATGTCTAGTCCAGTGCGGTGCTCGGAGGTTGGGATGCCCGCTGCTTTAGACGAAGAGTAATCACTTCTCTTCAAGGCAGCTCTCAGAGAAATAAATGAGATCTTGTCTAAATAGCGATGCACTTTTTGCTCTTCTGTGGGTCATTGTGACCCAGCTTGGCCCGGCAAAAGGGACGTATCTATGCTACATCCGCTCTCTGCTCTTGCGATGGGTAAGAAAACGTGTTTTTTTTGACAATTTTACCCATTCATTTTAGATTCTTTAACCTAATAATGTAAAAAAAAAGAAAGTGCGAAGATTTAAATTACTGGCTCGTTTTTATGTATATTTGAATATAATTTAAAATGTTGGTATATAAAATGATATCTGATGTGTATAATTACGTATTGTTGTATAGATTGATTGTGTTACCGTTATGAAAAACATAAGGTTATAGGTATTACATTTCTTTTTGCGTATGCGGTAGAGTTGACGATTTATAATATATTTACTTATATTTAGAATTCTTTTAAGGCTTCGAAGCCGGACGCAATATTACGCACATGCGACCAACAATTGCAGAATATATTTTGACTCTTTGTTCTTTCTTTATAATTGAGATTTGAGGGAAAAAGCTCTTGCAATCCTGAAGTTTAGAAATAGTTAAGGGCTTCTGTAAAATTTATAATAATAATCAATAGATTATTTCCCTCCACGAATATTCTAAGTGAATCTTCGTGTGATCAGAAGACGGTGGTAAGATAACGGCAGCAACTGACGAAGTCTCGAAGGAAAATTTTTCTTTATCTAGGTATTTATTTTCCCCGCTATAATCGTAATCGTGATGTCATCGTATTTAGAGCAGCGGTTCCCAACTTACAGCAACCATTAATACCACGTATGATCCGCCAATACGAATAGTTTTATTTCACTGAACGCGTTAGCAATGAGCGTATTTAAGGAGTGTAATGTTTTAATTCAACTCAGACCCGCCGGGGACATGTGTGTGGTGTATAGCAACTGATGAACATCGTTGCCTAGTAAACTCGTGTTATGCTGCAAATGTATTTGTGTGAAATAGCAAGATTTTACTTTATTGCTTGAATTTCGGACCTAATAATATAATAGCTGTTTTTTTCGGTGGGGGCGAAGTATGGAAAATTAGTTGAAGTTGATATTTCCCTCTTGATATCGTAAGATCTTACGAATAACTAAGAAAACGACTGCTGTTAAATAAATGACTTCTTTTGGTTCTTGACAGTTTCTATTTAATTTATAGTTACTAAGTTAGTCGTCATGCTAAATGGAAGAAACCTACAACGAAGCTCCAGTGTGGAATCTTTGAAATCCCTAAAATGTTAGTACAAGTTTTCGTTATACGGCAACTTTGCTTCATAAGATTAAGTCTTTGTGATGAATATGTCTTAATTTTCGGTAATCTTTCTCTTGTTGCCATTCTGCAGTGGCGTTTTTCAACTAGCAATGCTAACTCGTGCAGCCTTCCGTTAATCTAAGGGTTGAAGTTTTCGGTGAATGCTAACTTTTATTTTCTCTATAAGCGTTTCATTTCTATGTTAATTCTAGAGACAAAGGTTATTGGCGTTTTTTTATCATGAATGTTACAAAGACATCGCAAGTGATGATATCATCGTCACTTGCGATAATGACATCGTCCATCGTGATGATCATGAATGTTACAAAAGATAATTAATCATGATAATTTTCACATAAGGCTTTAAAAAATTTTCAATTCACTTCTGAAGGTGAATTGCTTAGAATGAACTTGAATCAAAATATTCTTTACTCTAGTAATTTTTCAAAAAAAAATCCATGAGATTGTGTAATTTTGCCATCGCAATTTCTCTCTCCATGACATATATTGAACATGATTATCTTCGTTGAAGCAAGTTTCTTTCTTTTTAACGTCGTTTGTGATGTGAAATCACATACAGTTTGTATGTGATTTATTTTGACACTAGTAATGCAAGGAACGCAATCACTGGCCCATGCCTTTATAGTTGAAACAATCTTGTTCTATTGTCTCTTTCTACACTCAGAGAAATGAAAGAAATTTAGTCCAAACAGCGATGCAGTTTTCGCCCCATTGCGGGTTATTCTGATTCATTTTGACCGGGCATTTCAACGTCCGCTCGTTGCTCGTACAGTTGGTTAGAAAGTGTCACTATTTGGACTACATGACCCATTCATTTTTCTGACTGTACTGTAGCCTATCTCTGCTCAAAGGATCAATAGTATATGTATAGCGTATATGTATAGTACTATAGCGTAATAGTATATGTATATCGTACGCGTCCACATTGTATAGCTCTAGATAACCCTTGCCTCTCATCACCTCTATCGGCCTTCTTCTAGTGCTTTCTAGGCTGCCTTCCTCAACTAGTGCTTTCTCTAGATAGTTTTAGTGTAGCTCACGTTAGCTCAATGCGCGCATTTGCAAGCTGAACGTGCATGCGCTCAGTCACGCTGGTTCGCATTCGTAATATGTTTGGTTCGCATTCGTAAAGCACGAGCTCAGCTAGGAATCATATCCTATTTGGATGTTTCTCTCGTCTTCAGCTGACTGACGACTTCGCTGTTATAGATAATTGGACAGTCAGAACATTTCTTATATTATTTTTTAAGATTTGAATTCTATCGTTCAATGATATGAAGTTGATTTATTGCCGACCAAATTCGACAATTTGGGTCTTTTTTACAATTGCGTTGGCCGGAAAAAATCTCAAATGGCTTTAAAATTATTGTATTTTCTAATGGCAAAAAACTATTCGAGCTTTTTTCTAAAAGACAAAGACTGAATTCGTGCACCGCACATTACAAATTAATCATAAATTATTAAATGACCAGTTTTACCCTTTTATATGAGCGTCTTAGTCCGTTATCTGGCAGCCCCGGCCTCAGATATACCTAGAGGTGATACGCGTGAATTCTGACATAACAGATGTGACTGCTGTCTGGAAAGACAGCTGGACCGAGCCTCTGCTCCAGCTCACATGTCCTCAATACGTGTACTGGGTTGACACTGTGCACTGCAGCACGCGTTGCATAGGCCACATAACGTAACATTATTCATGCCTGAATATAAGAATATTGTAGATAATTCATGTGAGAAAGTGGGTAGCGAGTATACTGGACCTTCAGGTAGGTACCATAGTCCCTAGGGTGAAGTGCTCCCTGGTCCCTCAAGTGTGTGTCCCCTGGCTAGGTTATTAAATGACCAGTTTTACCCTTTTATATGATCGTATTAGTCCGTTATCTGGCAGCCCCGGCCTCAGATATACCTAGAGGTGATACGCGTGAATTCTGACATTACAGATGTGGCTGCTGTCTGGAAAGGCAGCTGGACCGAGCCTCTACTCTAGCTCAGATGTCCTCTTTAAGTGTACTGGGTTGACACAGTGCACTGCAGCACGCGATGCGTAGGCCACATAACGTAACATTATTCATGCCTGAATATAAGAATATAGTAGATAATTCATGTGAGAAGTGGGTAGCGAGTATACTGGGCCTTCAGGTAGGTAACATAGTCCCTATAGGGTGAAGTGCTCCCTGGGTAGATACCCTGGTCCCTCAAGTGTAAACTGTACGTTTTTTAATCGTTCTTGGTTGTTGAATTGCCTAGTGGCAATATTGGGTGAGGAAGTGTCTGAGTTCTACAGTGACGTTCGCTCACCGGAATGTGATTGTGAACAAACTTTAAAATTGACAGGACAAAATATCGCTTTGGTTTTTGTGTTTGTTCTTGCGTTTTTAGATTTTTATAATAATATAAATATTCGTCCATTGGTCTATCATTTATTTTGATATTGATATTTTGATGAAAAGGAGGGACTATATTAAAAATATAAAAATATAATAGCCAAGGTCTGTGTAGTGTTCGCGCGTGTTAATATTATGGCTAATATGCTTAATATGTGAACGTTTAGAGCTGGTCCCGGCCAACAGTTGCGTTTGTCTATAAAACATTTGTGTTGTACGATCAGTATTGGACAATTTCGTTTAAATTTCTTCTCCTTAGGCTTTATTGCCTACTGATTACACATTAGGACTATATATGTACTTGATCAAATTTTCACTTCTGATGTAGGTAGCTCTAAACAGTTCAAAATGATATACAATCCGAAGTTCTGCTCTTTGAAGTTTCACGTATTTTCATCAAGTCCTTACCACTTTTTACTACGTGAATTTTTTATGATTCAGTTGCTAAAAAAAAAAGTTGCTGAAAAGTTTTTTTGTGTGGCAACAAGTGTCAGTGATGAGGCCTGCACAGGTGTACATGTCTAATTAGCCTCCTCATTAATTATCATGCATGTCTAATTAGCCTCCTCATTAATTATCATTGCAGGTGTTAGTGACGCCTGTGGCATCAGATTTTGCAGTTCCTCGTAAATAGAAAATTTAAGAAAACTAAACGTTTTATTAGATTAAATAAACAAATTATGTAGTCCGACTTGTAATATTTGTAAATTGAAAAATTGCGTTTGCAAAAATTTGTTTATCCAGGATGTTCATTTCTTCGGCTCAAAAACTAGCAAGACTAAAAATGGTTATTGACTAGCATTGGTTTGCAATGAATATAATTATTGTATTATTATTGTTATTGTTATTATTATTATTATTATTATTATTATTATTATTATTATTATTATTATTATTATACTTCATTCCCTCTTATAATAATCGCATTCCTTATGCGTGTTCGTTCATATATGGGTGTGTGCGAACTATCTGTAAGTATATGGCTGGAGTGGATACTCTTGACTAATGGCAATTTGTCCTTTATTCATTGTAATTATTGATGAAGTTCCCCTCGGAACATCATCGATATTATTTGGAAATTATTAGCGTAATTTTAAATTAATGAAAATATTGAATGTTTTTTAGATCCAGTACCAACGAAACACGAACCATGCGTAGCCTATACGGGATAGCCTACCTCCTCTAGTTGCTCACTAATGTCTTCTCTGAAAAGCTCTTGCAGGTCTTTGTAGTAAAATTCACCGTGAACCGAGTCCATTTTGTTTCCTTCAATAATTTTAACTGAGGTAGCATTACTAAATATCTGACGATACTTTACCCCGAAAACGCTATGCGGAAAGCTAATTATACGAAGCGTGCATTTCCTGATCTATGGAAACTTGACAAAATCAAGTCTATTATCACATTTATTACTAATAATCTCCTGATCGATTACAAGTAACTGCATTATAAGAAAATTTTTTGAGGACCTTGGAAACGTTTTTTATTCCTAGATTTGTTATCGAAAACAACCTGCCATTATAATGGCATCCCTCCTCCATAACGTGACGATTTGTCCGACATTCTCAAGTCATTTATTGACCCTATCCAACAACATCAGTAATTTTATTATTAAAAGGATTATCTTAATTCGTTATCTTATCGATTAGCTTCTGGTGCTTGATGTCTAAGGATGCTTGAGCCGGTTATTTCCTTCAGGTTAACTAAACACAGTATTTACTATTGTACTTCCACATACCCATAGATGCGTTAACTTAAAGTCTTTAAATTATGATATATATAATTTTTCTCAATAGTGTTCAATGACGTTAATTCAGGAATTATTTTCGATAGTAACTCGTACCAGCATTAAGTAATGTGGCTACTCCGCTCACATGCAATGCACTGGAAAGTGCGACTGTGGTTCAGAACAGCCGTGCCAGTCTTAACATTCTTGGTTGGTAAGTATGCTCCGAACATTTATATTTAAAATTTAAAAAAAAGTAAAATTTATCATTATATCATTAAAATTTATACACGGATGTTTTGAATAAAAATTGCATAGAATTTCCAAAGAGCAACACATATGATTATTTCATAAAGTGTTATTCATTTTTCTTCGCCCAAGGTTCAGTTTACAAAATTAACGTTAACTTTGTAGATCATTTATAGGCATAGGATTCTGTATTTAATGCGAAAGTTATTTTTTTTTATAATTGTCATATTTATATAATTTCAATTTCAACCTGCAAGAGGTTGCTGGTTGAATTTTTCATTTTTTACTGAAAATTTTGCCCCACATGATTCTATTGAAGTAATTAATCGGGTCAAAATACAATACTAATACCAACGCCAACTTCATCTCTTTATCGAAAACCTAATATTTGAAAGCGTTTACTACAGAATTTTTATGTGTTGCTTGAATGCAAAAATTACCCTATCAAAAATATAAGGATACAGTTGAATACTTGGCTTTAGTAGTATAGTCTAGTATGGTATAGAAAATAGAATATTGATTATAAGTTGAAATATTGGTAAATAAGTTAAGCAGTCATTTACCACTGTCTCGTGATGTTATCATTCATGTGTCAAAATTCCGACAGGTGCTTTTCACAGTAACTCGCTGTTGCTTCATTATAAAGACGACATCGTGAGCCTGTTGAGTATGATACAAGATCAGAAGGCCACAAGTAAATTAAAAATTTGATCATTTATTCTAACTAATATGTAGATTGTGTTGGTCCCTGGGTCTGAACTAATGGCGGCTCTTCGTTGTGAATTTAAATCTTAACTGTGAAATTTAGAGTACGACTGATTCCATGTATGAGCTCAAAGCTTACGAGGTTCCAGACTATTATAGATCTCCTGATCTACGCGATAGTGACTTTGAACCGTTCTTTAATGTTTGGCCCGTGCTGGAAACGGCTGAGCCCAGGATGAAAGGCCGCGTGTATAATACAGGTATATAGGATGTACATGGTTTACCCATGTTCTTGACGCGTGGGCCTCCGATAGAAACCTGCTGGGCCTAGCATGCATCTGCAATGTGGAGGCAAACCAAAACGAAGATGATTTTGACGTATGGTTGAAATACAGGCTCACTAATAGAACCATGTTGGGCCAATGTAAGACAAACATGTTGTCGCAACAACAACAACAATGTGGCAGGCACATTTTTAGCGCATTTTCTCATTTATGGAAAAAAATGCACTACTGTGCTCGCCATGTCCGTCCGTCTGTCTGTCTGTCCGTCTCTCCGTCCGTCTGTCCGTGACTTCAAGTTTTCGTCGACGAGAAAATGCGCTCTCTGTCACTCACTGCAGTAAGTACTGAGTTAAATTTTTTTACCTTGCGTGAGCTAGGTTAACCCTTTTTAGAAATCGTGTGATTTCTACATGGCCTAGCTGGGCAGAATTTTCCAAAAACCATGAGCCTGCCATATGGAATTTTAACATGTGTTATGCCATATTGTTATGCCACCTTGTGCCAACATGTGCACCTTCGAAAATTGTTGCTGTAGAGTGAGGCCGTTCGACTTGTCGTCGATTCTTAACATCGCAGAATATGTACAGCTTAATTATTGTGGTC
The DNA here is from genome assembly GCF_000764305.2 of Hyalella azteca. Taxonomy (NCBI): domain Eukaryota; kingdom Metazoa; phylum Arthropoda; class Malacostraca; order Amphipoda; family Hyalellidae; genus Hyalella; species Hyalella azteca. Next base: position 39,237 of record NW_025947068.1, on the reverse strand, counting down.
TCGAACACGCAAATCATCACTCAAATTTTGATACTCTGAACTGTAACCACTGGGCTATCCTGCCACTAAATCTAACAAATAATTCAACTCTATAACATTGGGCAGGGTTTTACGCTGCTGAGTTGAGACATGTCGGCTTGAAATCCCCGCTCGTAAGGAATATTGACACCTCCGCTCCCAGCTTCTATTTGGCGAGTGGGGAGGTGCAGGAGAAAGCTGAGGAAAATCCCAAAGCAATGGAAAAAGTCTATGAATATCCTAAAGAAAATGAGGAACAGCGAAACCCAACCGTTGCTTTTCCAGTAGCAAAAAATTTTTCTGTACCACAACAATCAATGTAAGATGAATTAAGAATACAATTCCCATTCCACTTACTGGCTGAAAAATTCTATCATCCAACCATAATATCCTTACTTCATGAATGTTTTTAGGACTCTATTGTGTAAAATTAATAACTATAACACAATTTGAAATCGATTTTTGGAGTCGCAGATTCCCAATGAGATTGATGCATTCAACGTACGTGCATATGCCTACCTAAAGATGCTCTCAATAATTTGTAGTATTTTACAAGAACCATCAAATTGCAGTAAAGCAGATTTTTTTATTGTGTAATGAAGGATGGAGGCGACGTATTTCATCCTTTACGACATAAAGAAGAAATTGCTGTACACAACAACCCCTCATCCAAGGGGAGATACCGTGCGCAGGCCCACTAATGATGAAGTCAAATGGTTCCGCACCGTAAGTCGGCAAGACCTACAGGTCCCCTTGAAATATTTATAATATAGAATAGAATAAAAGTGTCAGCACTGAAGGAATAGGCCCACGACCTATTGCCGTTTCTTGCACTTTTCATGACTTGATTCCACAAGGGATCTGGCCTTTTGAACCCGATCTTTCCATAACTGACGATTGATTATGTAACGTACGTCTATAATTTTATTATACTTGGTCACATTGGTAATGGGGATTGGGGCTGTAAAACGTTACTTTAAAAGAAAAATGACAAAGAGTAATCAACATTATTTTTCTAGCTCAAGTGGATAAATAGTGACAGTGTACGCAATGAACGCTATAGGAATCGAAATCGCAATTCGTTTGTTTTTATTCCCGTATTTTTTCGTTTATCAACTTTGCTTGAATTTCAGTTTAATTTCACATTAAGATAATCAATTGAACAATGAAATTGGCTGGATTTCGAAAATTGTTGGATTATTCAAAAATAACCTTCACCTGTATTTTTTACTTACAGATTCAAGCCCAAGCTGAATCTGCATTGAAAGCGGAGGATATTTCCCTCACATTTTCATGCCTCAGTATAAGGTTAGTATGGAAAATGGCAGCCCCGTAACTTGTGTACACTGAGATCCAGTGAATACCTATAAATGCTTCATGCAATATGATGATTTCGTTTAAACTTGTTTCCACTTTATTTTGAAATGTTTCACAAATAGTGTGTGCTAAAAAATTGAATTCATTCGCAGTCTCAATTTTAGTCCTTGGCTGCTAAGGTGCTATTCTGCAAGGCCTGTGGGGCTATGATTACAAACCACATAACTGTATAATCATAATCCATACACTCCGTGATTAATATCATAAATATTTTCAGGTATCGTCTTCAGCTTGGAGTAGGAGTCGAGTCGCTGGTGACTTGCAAGGACCAACAAGGTCGCGTGCGCGACGTTGTCTTGCAAGAAAAACTGGGACCGACGCAAAGAGGAGACGACGTTCAGGACGTGGTAGACCAAACACCCATCGTTATCGCCCTTACAATTGAGAACAGATTGGATAAATTCGCGGTGAGTTGCGGTGTCTAAATTCCATATAATACCAATGATCATCGCTTGGAACACCAACCACAGACGCATCAATACTGATCGAATCTTCGCTACGAAATATTTTAATCGGCGTCGTGTAGCTAGTATTTACCAAGTATAAATTTATGACTGAATTATTTGTTGACAATTTTACTTGCTCTTGCGATGTATGAGAACATAATATCATTGACAATAAGACAATTAATTGTAACATTAGTAGATTAATGATTTTCGAAAAAGATGAATATTTCCGATACATCATAGTATTGAAATTTATGAGCGATAATTGTTTCATTAAACCGCCATTTATCACAATTTCAGAGTTTTTTGCAACGTCTACAGAGGTTGATGGCTAATCGTGATGAAAATATAACACTCACCACAGTTCTTTACGTGGGCGAAGAACTAGAAATTTTGAAACTCCGTGATATACTGCAGAAAGCCCAGCTGGAGACGCCGCATCTAATTTTAGAGCTCATCACTATCCAAGGAAATAAAGTTGAGAAGCTGTCAAGAAACTTTATATTTGACAGTCCCACAACAAAGCTGGAAGGCGAAATTTTTATCGTAAACGATGGGCTTCCGACGGATACGACATTTCTGAACGTCAGCGTTGACGTCACGCGAGCCCGCGGTATTAAAAAATTTACGATAAAAGGCTCTGAATCTTCGTTTTCAAGAGGCGAAGGACTGAACTGGGCCGTAAAACTTGCAAAAAACGAAGCCGACGAAGCATTGATGTTTTTAACGGACGTCGACATGTCCTTTTCTGATGCGTTCATGGACCGATGTCGATCGTCTGCCGTTAAAGGGAGACAGGTAACCGAATAGATATCAACTATTATCATACTGACAAAAAGGGATAAATAAGTTATTGGTACTGTTATGCATATGATCAATTAATTAATGATATTAATTAATATTATGATCAATATATTTGACAGTCCCACAACCAAGCTGAAGGGCGAAATCATAGCATTATCATCGTGTACAGAAATTTTTTACACGATTTTTTCTCAACGCTTATAGAACATGCAGATTGCATCTAACTAAATTCTGATTGAAATTGTTTCAGGTGTTCTTCCCGATCGTGTTTTCGCGGTACAACCAGAGTTTGCTGGAGCCTCCAGACTACTTAAGATCGCAAGGCTCAAAACTGGACCCGAAAAATATCAAATATGAAATTCACCAAGAAGTTGGTTACTGGAGAATTTTCGGACACGGTGAGCTTTTGTAAGCTGTTTGCTGATTAAAGGTGATTAAAGGTGTTTGAGGTCGAGTCGTATTGTAGTAAAGGTGTTAAAGGTGATTAAAGGTGATTAAAAGGGTGATGTTAAAGGTGATGTTAAAGGTGATAAAGGTGATTAAAGGTGATGTTAAAGGTGATTAAAGGTGATTAAAGGTGTTTGCTGATTAAAGGTGATTAATATTTTGCTGATTAAAGCTGTTCCACAAATTCCTCTGTCCTTATATTGTTTGCGAACAAACTTAGGCAGAAGGCAGCAATAATTGAAGAGATTCACAAATTGTAAAAAATGTAACGACAGTAATATTCTACCAGACTGTACTTTATTTACAAATTAATTTAATATTTATTAATAAAAGCTGATAAAACATACTTCAGCAACATTCACGGAAAATTTATGCCGGGGAAGAAAATTTTATCAATTGTTGTAAATTATCATCTGCTTCAAAATTTTCATGCAATATATAAAGTCTTTAATCAAATATGTAGCCGAAGGATCAGATTCAGAACCTTGACTAGCAAGAATTTAAACAAAATTTAACACGTTAAATCTTCTCAAGCGACCGATCTAATCACTATATTTCATTAATTCCATCGCGGAGGTCAAATATCAGCGGTTCAACGTTACGGTAAGTAAGCGTCATTCGTATACTTCCTTCCGTAACTAATTTTTAATTAATTTTCAGAGGTATTCCAATGTTTTAGTATCAGTGAACTTTCTTAGCGACTTCATCTCAGTAACTTGTTTCCAATTTAATATTATTATTTGTTTGTAATCATTGTTTTAACTTCACATATACCGAATCCGCTCCTCCTAGCCATTTGTTGAGCAAAAGTCGTTGGATTAATTATTTGTTGAATAAATTTTTTTGTGCTAACCATTTGTTGATCAAAAGTCGTTGGTTTCATTATTGAACAAAAATCGTTTTTCTGACTATTTGTTGTACAAAAGTCGTTGTTCTCATCATTTTTTATCAAAAAATCGTTGTTCTAACAACTCTTGAAAGAGAAACCTACAAAAAACACTAGATTTTCACCCAACTTTGTTCCATAGGTAACGTGTGCGCGTATCGATCTGACCTGCTGAAGGTGGGAGGCTTCGACGGCCTCGAGAGACACAGCTGGGGTGGGGAGGACATACAGCTACTCGACAAGTTTGTCGCTACCAAGCGATACAAAATTGTACGGTGCGGTCCTCAATATCATGTGTCTTTGATAATTTTTTAAATACTTTATTTGGAAATACTTACAGGCTTTCGTGCTTTTGGTAATCGTTTGCTAACAGAGGTTTACACAGCGGGATAATTTATTCTCTATTTGAACTTTTATGAGTAACGTATCGATGTTCCTATAATGATTCCAAAGGTCCTGGCTTCGATAATATTTTTTTGGTCAACACCTAGCACTATTTTTTTGGGAAACTTTCATTTTAAATTGGATGAGTTTTACATTTTGAAAGTTATCTCTTTGATAATTTCGAAATTGGAATTTTGAATTATCTCACTGTAGGTCTTTGGAGCCCTCCTTGGAGCACCTGCACCACGGCAAGAACTGCTCGGGCGTCAGTAAGGAGTCCAAACAGGCATGCGAGGATGTGAGTGAATTTCTTTAGTATATGCAAAACTAATATGTAAATCATTATGTCATTATATCAAAGTTAGTAAGACAGTGGATGCTTTATCGAGAGTAACTTGTTGATACGATATATCCTATCGCCTCATGACTATCAACATATCGCAGCCTAAAATCGATCATATATAGCGTACAGGTGAATGATACTTCTTTGTGAATTAAAACTTCAGTGGATTTGAGCCATTATTTATAAGGAAGCTTTTAATATTTATACGTTTTTATTCATAGTTTACGAGATCTGAAATATGTAAAACTCCTTGTCATTATATGAATATAAGTTTTCTATATGAATTTTGATAATTTTTAGGTGGATTGCATGAAAATTTCTACAAATTTGTAATAGAATCTTATTTTCAGACCAAATACCGCAGTGAGGCCTCTCAACGAACCTACGGTGCAATGTATTTCAAAAACAAGCAACTCTAGACATTAGATGAATTATGAATATAGGTCGCAATAATAGTTGTTTCTTTCATAAAGAAGTATCCCCTTCAATACTTTCTCTTATAACCAAACCGAGAGGGCTAACTCCACAAGAATAGCTAATTTTGATACAATTTTTTTTAGACAAACAGCTTCTCAATTATTGAAGAAAATCTTAAGGAAAATTCTTATAATAAGTTACTGTGATGATTTCTGTCATAGTTTTACTTTCTACATGTTAATTTTTACAAACGTAACATGTGTGGTGCTCGTAATTTTTATATTGATCTTAANGATTTTATCTTCTATGATGAACGTAACATGTGTGATGCACGTGATTTTTACATTGATCGTAACTTCCAATGATTAACTTATCTTGTGTGATGCGCGTAATTTTTACATTAATCTTAACTTTTATGATGAACGTAACATGTGTGATGCACGTGATTTTTACATTGATAGTAACTTCCATGGTGAACGTAACAGAACTTCTTCTCGTAATTAGTATGACGATATAAAATTTCCGATTATCTTCAATGATAAGCGTAACACTGACGATAATAAAACTACCAATAAGAAACAATTATCATAAATTTCAGGATGAACGTAACTTTTACACTGATCGTGTTTTGCTCAATAAAGTTAGATAGCCAGGATAATTTAGAAACTTTGATGAAGATTTGTGTATGTAATTTACGATTTCCCAATTATTGCCCTGCATCATATATATATATCCTCGTACTCTTGCAATAATGCTGCGCCGATTGAGGGAATGACGCTTCTCTATAATTAAAATTATGCCATGCTTTGTTAAATTCGTTGGTTTTGATTTAACTTTGCGAAAAAATAGTGAACGAACTAGTTACGTACCTATATATTTAGCAAAATAAAAAAAAATTGCAGGGAAATTTTCTATACTTGAAAACATTTTTTTCTTCAAGTTTCGTCGACGATTCTGTTGAGATGAATAAAAAAAATACAAATACATTTTTTGGATCTGTGACTTGAAACATTTAAATTGGTTGTTTCTTTAAAAATATTAGTAAAATTGTTGTTAATTATTATGTAAGCGAAAAATGTAATAGGACAAGTGGAATGAATTTACGGCGTAGAAAAAGCCCCATTTACCATCTATGCGTACCAAGCGAACCATCCATGCATACCATCTCACTCCTTGTCAGGTGTTCTGCCCACGTGTTACAAGTGCAGCCCACGCACTTCAACGAAGTCAATGTCAACGGGCAACATTGCATTCCCTGAATCAATTAAATGCATTCCCTGAATCATAAATACGAAGAAGGTGTGAAGGACTTAGGGAATGAAGCAGAACGGAAGACAGTAATGTGATAAAAATTTAAGCGCGTTGCAAACAATCAAACGAGTAGTCTACCCACGAAGTTTTCATACCCAAAATTGAACGCGAGACATGCCGGAGCAACATCTTGCGGTTGGTGACTACAGGAGTACGGGTGTGAGTGACTTCAGCTTCAGCGACAGTGAAAGTCCAACCGTCAGTCAGTGTGGATGTGTGTGGTAGATGCTGCTCTGCATCTCCTTGCGTGAACGGTGTAGTAGTGCTTCAGATAGTTAAGCTGTCCCTCCTCGTTTGTAGATTGGCAATCATTCGAGTTCTTAAGTGGAACTTCCGTCTGGCTCTGCCCAAGTTCTGCTCATCCCGTCAAGCAGGTATTTTAAGACTTGACTTACCTAAATCTGGGCAAGGTTGTTCATCCTAGAAAATATTCTGCGAACAGGTGCGTTGTGTCCGAGGGCACGGATCGTCTAGGTCGAATTTGGTCGTAATGCGCAGTGATGCCTGACGATGGTGCGTTGCGCACATAACTTGTAGATAGTTTTTGTACATTTATGAATATTATAGCAAAAAATTTCAACTAATTACCTCTAATTTTATTACTGGAATCTCTAAAATCGGTGCAGTGGATACCATGTCTTTATTTGAGTAATGCTGCGTATCGGGAGTGTTCAGCCTTCAGTAGTAATGCTCCTGGCCCTGAGCACCATGAAAATAATTGCAAAGATAATTTTTCTGAAATATTTCCGAAAGGCAAGGCGTGGAGACGCCTTGCAATTTTGAGCGCCACTCCCACAAGGAACTCCATTCATTTATGACCTGCAATTGCGTCCGCCAGCACAACTCTTTCTTGATTTCATGAACAGAAGGATCAGGGGACCAAAAGTATCCCATGCTGCTCTGTCACGAGGCGCGCTAGGGTGTGGATAGCTTGATATAATTTGGATAATTATCCGTTGCGTATTATTACGATAATTATTTTCTCTGCTTAAGGAATATCCATAGAAATGCAAGATGGGGTTTTAGGTGATAATTAAGCTTAAGGGCTTGTTAAAGTGGACTAATTTAAAAGATGATATAAAAAAAAAACATTTTCAAGCTTATACAAATTGCTGATCGCAATTTCGCCACGCCGCTCATACTATTTAATGATATTTATATCACTTCGATTGAGGATATGCAAGATCACTGAAACACTTAACATTAAATTATAAGTCCTGGAATTAAATATAGTTTCTACCTGAACTTTTATTCAAATTCGATAGCTAAACTTGGGATTTCCTTCTAATGGAAAAATGTCTTTTTAAACTTCAAAAGTTAATATGAATGAAAATTTTTGAAATGTTGTTAACTATTGATTCATTGACGCAAAAGAATTTATTCATCGCTACAAAAAATCAAGATTATACACTGTGTTGGAGTTTTGATCCGAAATTGCAGCAATTAACTCATGAAGCACTCTAGGTCTTCTATTGCATAATCAGTACCATTTAACACAAACTTCTGTTATTGAACAGTCGATTAAATTTGAAATTTCACCTCAAACCCTGAATCGGCACGTTGTTTTCGTTTAATTGGTCACCTCGAACCCAACATCGAGACGCTGTTTTCATTTAATTGGTCACCTCAAACCGACATCGGGCCATCATTCCTTTTTGAATGGTTACCTCTACCCGACATCGGGCCCTCATTCCCATATAATTATTCCCCTCAAACCGACATCGGTCCATCATTCCCATTTGATTGGTACCCTCAAACCCGACATCGGTCCATCATTCCTTTTTGAATAGTTACCTCTACCCGACACCGGGCCATCATTCCCATTTGATTGGTCCCCTCAAACCCGACATCGGGCCATCATTCCCATTTGATTGGTCCCGTTCATGATCGGGAAAGTCGGTCAGAAGCAGCAATTGTGGAGCAAAGTTGGCCACGGAGCCAAGCCCAGCTGCTGTGTGTGTGTAAGTCGTGAAGCAGCAGCCGTCCCTTAACTAATTAACTTGGCAAGACAAGCAAAGAAAAGACCGTGCGCAGATGCAGGCATCAACAACGCTGGGGAGAATTAACTTTTTGTGTCTAATTTAAATTAGTGAAGTTTTTTGGCATCATCTTATTATTGGAATATGAACATTTTTGTCTTACCTGTGATGTTGAAGAATTTGTATCTCGGGGTTTTCAATATATTTTTTCTTATTATTTGGACAATAGTTTTTGATGTTTTGGAAAATGTGTTAGCGGTAAAAATTGTCACAAAAAATGCTAAAAAATTCTCGCGCTTCACAGCAATTAAAATTCACGTAGTCGGATCCCGCTTCTTTTAAAATTTAAAATCGTCTACACTGTAGTACACTGCACTGGCCAGAGTACACTGCACTGACCAGAGTACACTGCACTGACCAGAGTACACTGCACTGGCCAGAGTACACTGCACTGACCAGAGTACACTGCACTGGCCAGAGTACACTGCACTGGCCAGAGTACACTGCACTGACCAGAGTACACTGCACTCACCAGAGTACACTGCACTGATAAGGTAACACTTTAATAACAATAATATATCAAGGCATTACTCACTTTAGTAACCTACAAAAATGGAGCTCATTGGTTAATTTAAAATTGAATAGAATAATACGTGCGCATTACCATCTAGCCGCAGATTTTTTTTAATTATAAAAACTTCATGAGCCTGTTAGCTAATTATTTTCATCATCGTTCGTTCATTTTAAAGTAGTCTGCAAATAGCAGACTTTGGAATGAAACTTAAAGAAGTTTTCTAGAATTTAATTTTTAGCATGCAATCCTGATCCAGCTTACAGTTTGGTCTGTACTTCAGTCGCCGGCAGATCCTACATTGCTCATATGCATATACACCCTTCGTACACATGTAAATATTCTTCATTTTACAACAATGTTTTCAAGCCACTTCGCCTTTACTTGATTCATGGAAATTCGTTTTAAGGGCCTTTGATGTTCATGGTTTTATTTTTGGCTACCAACGTGTGTGTCGCTACAGAATAAAGATAAAAAATTAAGGTAAATGGATCAATCCCGGCGATGCAAGATCCATACAGGGGCATGAAGGGGGCGACACTCCTACGCGCTCCGCCCGCGCTCACAGCAATCGGACCTCTGTCGGGGACCGAGTGCTGTGTCGTCATGAATATTAATAAAATAATTATTCGTTAATGCTGAATGAAATCTATTATCTCGGCTTAGATTTGCAATTATTATTACGTTTTACTAATATAATTGCTTTATGACATGTAAGGAGTTGTATTGGTTGAAAACCTGAAGCATTAATCGCTGTAATGGTGTAGCTTCGTAACTTATGTTCTTGCAAATCAGGGCCGTTAATCGAAAACATTTATTTGAAAAATGCAGCATGCTGTTAAAGTTAAGATTTTGACTAACTGACAAAATTAACGAGAACCGTAAGGACTCAATTAAAAAATTCGAATCTTGCTATAACTATTTCAAATAAATTGTTAATAAGTTATGATAAATTTTAAATTTATACATGGATACACACGCTGATTGTGAAATTCAGCAGAATAGTTCACTCTAATAAAATGAGTATTTACATGTTATATCGTAGTGTGACTATATCAGTGCACTCTGAGAAACTACGTGGATTTTATACTCTGAAACTCTGAGTACTCTGACCGGCGCCCCAGAAAATGTTATGATACAACATTTTTTTCTCGGCACGCACGAATTTTCATTGGAGCGTTCACCCGCCCACGAACGCCTCCGCGGCGCGCGTCTCCCACATTTAAATGTGATGTTATTCTCTTCGTCTCCCACGTATAAATGTGATGTTATTCTTTTCGTCTCCCACGTATAAATGTGACGTTATTCTCTTCGTCTCCCACGTATAAATGTGACGTTATTCTCTTCATCACCCACATATAAATGTGACGTTATTCTCTTCGTCTCCCACGTATAAATGTGACGTTATTCTCTTCGTCTACCACGTATAAATGTGACGTTATTCTCTTCCTCTCTCACGTATAAATGTGACGTTATTCTCTTCCTCTCTCACGTATAAATGTGACGTTTTGACGTCACTTTCGGTGGATGCGACGTAGCTTGCTTCGTTGAATGTAACATTGCCTTCAATTTATATCACGCTTCATATTTAGCCGTCGGTAACGTATGAAATATCAATGTACGTTACAAACAATGTTATACGTGTAAAATCACCGCAACTAATGTGACGCTACAATTTGAATCGAACGCGACGTTACACATTCGTTAAGTGATTTGGTCGTGGTGCAAAATATATTTAAAACATAAGATTGTTTGTTTCAACTCCGCATGAAAGAAGAACTGGTCTTCGTATTGCGCCAAATATATTTTGTTAAAGTATAGCGCTGTCTACAGAGCACATATTTTGATCATATACAGCGCGCTATGATACTAATCGTGCATCATGGACTTATTACTACAATTATTCTATTTAATTCATTGGTGATTCTATCTCGGTCAAGTCTTCGACATTATTGAGATTTCTGCGACAATTAAGTGGCAATTATGCACGAAATTATGCTGGACAATTAATTATAATAAGAAATAAACTGCAAAAGTTGAGCTTGGCTCGGAAATGTTCAAGAAGTGGTTACGCTTGCATGGAAGCTGGCAATTAAATGGGCGACTTCCTGACGATCGCTTCTGCTCGTGGAGGGTTCATCGCTCGTGGCCTTGAGACTCGTAGCCTTGGGCCTCCAGGTATTATATGTATATGAAACTCTGTATAAATACAGAAAAATAGGGAATAGGTGCGCTTAAATTGACGGAAGATTATACTGAAAAGCGCTCGTGACCTTCACGGCATTTAATGTCCTAAAAATTACTTGCATCAATCGCAGCAAAAATCAATGATGAGTTTTGTCAAAATGTGGTTATCTGATGAGTACGTAGCCAAGCCCTCATAAAAATGTGTAGAATTTTGTATTAAGTTTTTAGCAGTGAATCGTCAGCCTGTTTTATACCTTTCTTTTGAAGTTTAATATATATGAAGCTAATTCGATCGGTAGGCAGTTTAATCGAAAACTAGTGAAATTCAAATTACAGTGTACTATTGCATTGATTTCACGCAAATTAAATTAATATTACTATGATTGCGTCAATTATAGGTAAATAAAAAAATCCAAATTGCACTATAATCCATTTTTTAATTCATTGCAAGTTAAATCGAAATTGAACAGATTGTTTTGAACATTTTATTTATTTCAGTTGCTATTTTGCGTTGTTCACATTTAATGCCATGTAACTCGCTTAATTTTCCATGCGACATGAAAAAGTTAAGATTTCTCCGTCTCTGCATTCTCCTCTAAATTAGTTCATCTTTCACGTTTAATTGTTTGTTCCGAGTAATTATTTTGGATTATATTTAATTCAAAGTATCGGAAGCTACTGTTCTCGAAGATGTTACCGTGCGATTGCTTCCTTAAAAGTTCCTTTCACTGTAGGGCTTTATTTCTAAAAAAATGAATTTCAGAAAAAATGAATACTCTCCTCTCGTATTGCCAAAATAATATAATTTTCCCTCGCAAATCTAATTAAATTGTGTCAATTCGATTAGCTGTTTTACTACACTTTAATTCGTCAATTTAAATATTTAATTTCCTTTCATGCCCATGTTACGATTTTTTGATTTTACCTTTTAACTCGCTCATTTTAGAATTTCAGAATTTCTTTCTACAATTTATCAGTCATTGAGAATATTAGTAAGCTGGAAATTACACTATAAAATTTGGTGCTGCCAGCACACCCACGCTGAACTGTCTTTTTAGCGCATTTTCTCATTTATGGAAAAAACGCACTATTGTGCTCGCCATATCTGTCTGTCCGCCCGTCTGTCTGTCCGTCCGTGACTTCACGTTTCCGTCGACGAGAAAATGCGCTCTCTGTCACTCACTGCCGTGAGTACTGAGTTACATTTTTTACCGTTTCCATTTCGAAACGTTGAAAATTTGTATTCATATGATCTTTATAAGTGCTTTCAATTCTGTCGACCAAGCGCCGTTCTCAAAGCTGTCTTGTTCAACTACGTCACGCATTTTTCTTCCAAACGTAATTTATTTCTAATTATTTAATTTTTTTTTTTCACGCGTGCGCTTTCATCTTGCCGTGTTGGGGCTTGTGTCACGTACGGACGTTGACAAACTTGCAGTCTGTGCATGGCTACTTGCTCTGCCGCGCCCATTTCTAGCGCATTTTCTCATTTATGAAAAAATGTACTATTGTGTACTATTGTGTCCGTCTGTCCGTCCGTCCGTCCGTCTCTCCGTCCGTCTGTCTGTCTGTCCGTCCGTCTGTCTGTCCGTCCGAAACTTCACGTTTTCGTCGACGAGAAAATGCGCTCTCTGTCACTCACTGCAGTGAGTACTGAGTTATATTTTTCTCCATCGTCTCGCACAAATCTAAGAGAAAATTTCATTCACTTCTAACTGTGGGCCAATGAATTTGCTCCTGATTTATACTTGAACGTAAATCATTCATCAATCACGTTGAGTCACCTTGTTTTCTAATACTTATGAATATATAGGATCAATTGTATTATTGGCTCGAAGAAAATTAATGGTATGCAACGATGCTGAAAAAAAAACGAATGCAATTGTCATATTGCAAGCTGCATGATCAAGCCTATATGAATATGGTTAAAACCTGAAATACCCTATTGGCCAGCTGATATTTCGTACATATAATATTTGTTTGGTTATTTAGGATTATTTGTTCTCAATTACAATGAATCAACATCTGTCTACAGCCAAGAATCTGCTTAATCACGCTTATTTGTAGTCATTCATGCAAATATTGATATGGTATACGACGTGTCATATGAAATAATATCCTTACGGTGTATTTTCTCTATATTAATTGCGACCTTTCTTTTACTTTTACAATTAGTTGTCACCTTTCTTCTTATATTTGATAAAATAGATTTCATGTTAAGATTTTCAAAATAATGCAGGCTCATGTCGAATAATCTTAGCGTAAAACAATGTCCCAAAGAAGTAATGAGACATAGATAATCTTTTATCAAGATTAAAGATATTGATCGCATCCCAGCTAATGAAAATGGTCTGAAAAAAATAAGAAGCCCGCCCACTCTTGAGGTTCTAGAGGGCGTGAAGTTGCGAGGAAGGATCTCGGGCGGCCAAAACCATTGCAAATAATGATTCGCTTCCTCCAATCACTGATAGTGGATGATAAGCCACCCGGCACGAATTTGTTAATATTACAAAATCAAAATCCCATGCTAGAGGAGCACGCTCTTCATCACAGAGGTTGCATCATGACTACTTATTTTCTTTACTAATGATAAAGAGAAAAGTAAAAAAAATCAGCATATTATTATTATTATGTTTAACTGTGAATTTACCGTATTTGGGAGATAATGTACATTTTTATCACAGTAATGGCTAGAAGCAACGATCTGCTAATGAGGAGTTAGGCAATATACCCGCGGCTGAGACTTGGCAGCTGCCCAGCAATGCCCTCTGACTCAGTCTTTGCATGTTGACTTACCCTCGCTTATTATGCGAGTCTGGCGGCATGCTTTGCCCTCACCTGCCCTCACCTGCCCTCACTTGCCCTCACCTGCCCTCACCTGCCC
>NW_025947068.1:0-24494 GCF_000764305.2 Hyalella azteca | reverse complement strand
TAAATGCTGGTACCTGCCGTGTACCTAAATGCTGATACCTGCCGTGTACCTAAATGCTGATACCTGCCGTGTACCTAAATGCTGATACTTGCCGTGTACCTAAATACCAATTTAGGTGCGTGAAAATCCATCCTTCAGCTGCCTGATAAAGCTCATAATGCAGTTTAAATTCGTCAACTTAAATTATTCCCCTATGAATTTTGAGTGGATGTCAAACTTCTGCTGAGTATACCTCAAACTTAACACTCTTTAATGTTAATGTTATCTCATGTCCCGACATTCAAACAGTTATTTCAGTCGAGATTTTGGAAATACTTGTTCTACTACTCAAAATTTCATTTTATAATTTGTTCTATTTTTCCAGCAGGAGAGATACATCCTATTTTATATAAAAACACGCTCTTCTTTCGTCGAACATTAATTGAATGTTGTAAATACATTAGGGTTATTTGGGTGCGTATCCGTGGTAAAATTTCAGACTGCGAATAACTTGGGCCTGAATTTTTTTCGTTAAAATCATGCGGCATAGAAAAAAAGAATAGGGTTAAGGATGAATTACAAATTTAAAAAGTATGTCTTGGAAAAACAATGTGGGGAAAATGTTGTTAAATGTTACAAAATGAACATGCATTCGTGTTTTTGAACATAAAGTTGAATGAAGATTTCACTATATTAGGGCTGAAATTGGTCTTAATTTGATTAGTTTCGAACTAATCAACGGATTGGGATAACTGTATTCTCAAATTGCAGAGACATCCATCCCTAGCAATGCTGGATTCACTTGCTAATCGTAAATAATAACGATGAAAAAGACCGTTACACTAGTTTAACTACTGTTCAGTGTTCATCTTAGTATTTTGTACATAATTTTGTTACTTTTTAACCGTTGCACTAGTTACCAGTCATCTTAGTATTTTGCTCATAATTTTGCCGCTTTTTATTTTCAAACTTGATTTAACTCTTCCAGCCACAATCTTTTGTATGAAATTCTTTTAGCTGCATCACAATTCTTGGATTAGATGGCTATACCCAGACGAGCGCCTCGCTCAAGTGCGAGCAGGTGAGTGAAAGGTCACCGGAAACACTCAAGCCATGAGACACACATGAAACTCTTACACATGTATACTACCCATCTCTTCACTGCCCAATATTCATCACATACACTTCCCGAGATGAAGTAGTTCATCCTACACATACATTAGACCTCCTCATCTCTTACCTCCTCATCTCTTCACTGCCCAATATTCATCACATTCACTTCCCGAGATAAAGATTATCCTACACATACATTAGACCTCCTCATCTCTCCACCGTCACTTCGCAAGACGAAGTTCATCACAATGCTATAGTTCCTGATCGATGACCCTGATCTCGCTGCCTTGTGACGACTGGTCGAGAATAAACTTTTGAACATAAGACAATTAATTAATTTTTTCCTGCTTGAAAAGGTACGTATCTATCTATTATGTGACCCGTATATGTGTGAATAATGAATGTGTGTTTTAACTTTTAGGTTGGGAAGCTTATCGCTGATAAATTGAGAGCTGCTCAAAAGTTTACATTGATTACATTTATCAACCGGAAACATCAAAATTGCTATCTCAGAATTTAAAAGCAAAGAAAATACCAAATAAATTCATCTTAGTTCAATTAAAAAATTGCCTTAGGCGTGATTCATCATCAGTTCAGAACTTGAATAATGTAAATACATGAAACAGAAAAACAAAAATTTACGCTGAGGAGATCAGAATTTGAATACTAAGATTCCAAGTAACATTGAAAAACGAATGCAAACTTTTTAAAAGCGTAATATAAGTAAATTTATGATCTAAATAGTTACTCTCCCACTTATGGGTACAGCTCACTGATCTGCTTGTTACATGGATTTTGCTGACTAATTACAATATACAATTAAATTTTGCACGATACCCCGTCGCGTGTACTATATATAGGCCGGTGAACATGTTGTCATGTTGAAAAGGATTTACCGGAAGAAAGTTCGCTGAGGTTTCGTGCTTTCTCAATATTTTTAACGGTCGATCGTACGACTAATCGTTAGTGTTTTTAGAAAATTTTATTATCATCTTCTATGAGGATGATAATAAAATTTTCTTCTTTTATTATCATCTTCTCTTCCCTAGATATGTACTAATTGTTGTAAAATAATATTAGAAATAACTTTCTTTAGGTCAAAAATTGTCAGACTGACTGATCATGTTCCACGATCAATTGCAAATGCCGCAAATTTAATCAAATTTAAAAATTAATTTCATCCTCTCTTTTGATTCTGTGGATTATTCAGTTTCGAGTCTTTTCTTGTGTGCTAGACTTTTTATGAAACTACACTGGTAGCATTCATTAAATTCAATTAACGCTTTCATTCAATTCAATTAAAGCTTTCATTAAATTCAAATGTTCTGAGGTGAGCAAAACCCACTTTTCAAACGTGTCCCTTTCATGCCATTCTCTATTTCATCTCTTGTGGGATTTGTGTTATTTTTTTCCGAGTGTTTTGGCTCATTTTTGTATATTTCTCTTTTTTCTGCAATTTTTTCACTTTCTTCCTCTTTCTCAGTCACGAGGTTCACTTCCTTGCATCTCGTACCTTCTTCCGCTGATAAGGATTCCTCCTCTCAGCCCCAGCCTCCCCTGCCACTTCCCTCCTCCCCTGCCACTTCCCTCCTCCCCTGCCACTTCCCTCCTCCCCTGCCACTTCCCTCCTCCCCTGCCACTTCCCTCCTCCCCCTCCCCGCCATGTTGGGGCTGAGGTCGAGGTCTCATGCTGCTTCCTTCCCCACACGCTATGCCCTCACGCTCGTCACCACATGGCCGCCCTCAGCACTCTATTTAGCGTGATACATGTGCATTATACGAAAGCTAAATCATTTTTTAATTAATTTAACGCGAAAGTTAAATCCTTTATTTCTATTAAACACATGAACATCAAAAACGCGGACATTTTCACTTTGTTGAATCTTTTATCACCTTTTTTATTGTAATAAAATACAAAATATTAAAAAACTAAATTGTACACTACACATAAAAATTTTAAGAAATAATTATATGTACAATTATTAACCGTTTAGGTGCCTGAATGAGCATCATAATTGCTTAATTGTTTATAATAAGACGCGATTATTGTTTTTCTGCTCCTCTGGGCATGATGAGGTTCGCGTAAACTGTTGGAAAATATATTTCAAGATCGCCTACAATTTTTCTTTTAAAATGCTGCAGGATATTATTTTTTATGTGTCACAACACTGCTCGGTAAGTTTTAGTGTCTTTTTTTACCTTGCCTATCTTACCTAGCCTATCTTATCTTGCCTATCTTATCTTGCCTATCTTACCTTGCCTATCTTACCTTGACTATCTTACCTTACATGGTCACTTCACCTGTAAAGGAAGTGCCTAAGCTCCTATCAACATTACAGCCTGTGGCTGCCTGATTTATCATATCGTCGTAATTTCCATTGATATTTCAATGCGGCGTGCTTCTCCCCTGCCATAAAATATATCTCATCCTTGCCTGCGGGGTCGAGTTGTTGAGAGGGACTGCACTCAGTGGAATATATGGGTCATATAGTCCAAATAATGACACACTCCCTGCGTGTAGCACTGCAGATACGCCCTTTTGAAGTGCCAAACTATATCAGGATGACCAACATAAGTGCAGCATCACTATTTGAACAAAGTCACACTCATTTCCCTCAGTGTGAAACGAACATCTGTTCTGATACTGAATGAGGATTTCGAAAGATTATATTTATTTATTACGATAGAATTACAGTATACAGTATAGACTAGAATAGACTTTCTAACTTTTTATTGAGTTTTTCAAAAATTTATCTATATGTGTATGTAAGCCGAACATAAAATATTCATTATATACGTCTTAAAAAATTTATTTGCTATATATGTCTGGTTCCATATACATATGTTCTCTGTCAGAACCATGAACATTACAAACACAATATGGATGTACATATAAAGAGATCCATGGTATGTACATGCGAATACATCTTATAAAGTAACAGTCTGTCTTAATATTACGAATGCAGTGTTGTGAATAAATTAAACCCATGGTGTTCATTCCTTAAATGGACGTTGCGATACATGAAGTTTCTACATACCCACGCAAACCCTAGTGGTATGCGACCAGTCAGATACCTTGCTGAAAATTTTGGTAGGATATACGCGGTTTGTGTTAAATAGCCAGTGAAATTATGCCTACGCAATCCTTCAATAATATGTCCAGTTCATTCAAATAAGGCCACATAAATTTTCAGCATAAAAATTAACAATATGAACGTCGAAGGAATTCTAACGAAGAAGCCCTACAATCTCGTGAATCTTCCTATACCAAATCGCATTTCTTGATAAAAGAACATATAATTAAGAACAATTATTGATGAAGAACATAAATAACAATTTACCTCAGAAAAAAGTCGCCTGAATAAATAGTTCTCTTATAGTTCTTAAGTTTGGTTCCTTGAACTTTTAGGAGAGTTTTTAGGCACGTTGCTATCCCAGCCTCGGATGTGTAGGCACATAACTTGCATTCTTCTAGCCTAGATCGTCGACGCTCCAGGCTATATAGGGCCTAATTGTAAGTTTAAATTTGAACGACTTTAAATACTATCAACTTATATGCTACGCTGATTTCTCTTTCGCTCTAATGCTCCCTTTACTATCTCAATCTTAGCCTTATTTTTCTTTGCGTCGATGGCTATAACTCCCAATGGAGCACTAAATTTATTCGTAATTCAATCTAAGATCATTAAAGTATTAGTAGTAATAAGTAAAGTGGCAATGAAAAGTTCAGCCTTACTGTTCTCCATAGTGACACGACAGCGTGAACTAACATTTGATCTTGGTACAGACCAACAAACTTAAAAATGGTGCATGTGGAATTATTGATAAGATACAAAATACGAACAAATTTAGGCAAACATCATAGTCAATATATGAAATCATGGATCTGAGATTGACATTTATAGCAGCTGCTACGTTAAGAGTATCTGCATTACACACTGGCTGGACTAGCAGTCGTTTCGGTATGCATTGCCGGTAGCAGTTATAGCAACAGCCGGTGAATGATTTTTGCAGAATTATAGTAATAAATTGGATGCTACAGTGTTAGAAAAATTACCGTTAACGGTATTACCAGCGTTTCAGTGGCCGGTTGGCACGTGAAAAGAAACACAGTGTCGCCGTTTTTATTCTAATTTAGTACTAGAAATCCATAAAATATCTAATAAAAATGGCGAAACAGTTTATTTTCACGGGGCGACCGGCCACTAGAACGTCAGTGGAACCGTTTTTTCACCGTTTTTTCTAACAGTGTAGCAACCGTATATATTTGTCCGAGGAATTCTGTGCAAGAATTATATACTGAACAAGAACTGCAGTGTTGGGGCATAAACATTTCAAGAAGAAAAAATCATTTAAAAGCAATCTATTATCACAATAATGTTGAGTAGCAGCTAGTAACAACCTAGCAGTTTCAGTTGAAGTTCAAATGTAGCACAGCATTATGGCAGCCGTGGAAAAATCTGAATAAACATCCGCATTGAAATGGCAGCGTTGCATTTCTCAGCATGTATTGTCGTTGCCTTTGGATGTTTTTTTATTTGAATTCTTGAGATGGTCACAGAGAAAGCCATGACCGACATAACGTATCTATTTCTTGTTTGGTCTAAATACGGCGATTGTTTGAAGCACTATGACTATACAGTGCTTTTGAGTGCTTTGCTTTATTGTTTTTTAGTTTTTTATTTTGCATTATTTCGTTGCTGTGTATTTTGTATCTCATGTGAAGTATTATGACTACAGAGCTTCTGAGTGCTTTGCTGTATTATCTTTTAGCTTTTTATTTTGCATTATTTCGTTTCAGTGCATCTTGTCTCTCATGTGAAGCATTATGACTATGCATTGCTTCTGAGTGCTGTGCTTTATAGTTTTCTTAGCTTTTTATTTTGCAATATTTCGTTGCAGTGTATCTTGTATCTCATGTTTCAATGTTTGTCCTTGTCTCCCTCAGGGTGCAGTGCAGGAGATGTCGGCGAGGGTACAGTCGAGTCCCTTCAGGGAGACCGAGTGGGACCAGCGACTTGGTGAGTGCCATTTTTTATTGTGAACACAATTTTTATTTGTGAAGCCAATTGTCTACGACCTTGTTTCTGAACTTAAAGTCAAATAATTACTTTAATTTAATATAATTGAAGGCAAAGAAAATCTCAGGTAAATTCTACATGTTTTCAGTGAAAACGTTTCGGAGACCAGCTCCATTAATCAGTTTAAAAGTTTCTAGAAAACAAGTATTTTCTGGAGTAAACAAAACAAATTTAAACGGAAGGGGATACAACAAAAATACCTAGATAAACGGGCGAAAAAACGTAAAAACCAATCTATTCATAATTCCAAGCGGCTAACAGATATGAGCACTGCTTGGATAAGGTTTTTGTTAAAAAAATGCAATGAATCCATAAATCTTAAATCTGAAACATCGGAAAAATATCTGAAGGTCAAAAATTTGATTGTCCCGAGCGATTATATTCGTCTTGTAGAATTTTTTAATTGATGATGGAAACGATCTCCGAAGTATTTCCACTATTAGTATGGCGAATTTTCTTTCAGTTTCAATTTTGTTAACTTATTCGTATTACTTTTGTACTCTTCTTCTGTGCTTCACTTTCCGGTGACCGAATTGTATCTCTTACGCTATCGAAAAGTGCGAACGATTATGAAATTGAGCTTCAGATCAGATCTAGACATTGGTTAGTATAGGATATATTAACGATAGTAATTAAGTAAAAGTTTGTCATTATTCTTGGTTGGGTAAGTGCTTTAATGGTGACGATAATAATTGGTTAAATCTTCGCAACTATCCTTATATAGTTGAATGTATGTTATATACTAAGGATAATAATGGGTAAACCTTTTCAATTATCCTTGATTGGGTGTATGCATTGCTAACAATAA
The DNA here is from genome assembly GCF_000764305.2 of Hyalella azteca. Lineage (NCBI taxonomy): Eukaryota > Metazoa > Arthropoda > Malacostraca > Amphipoda > Hyalellidae > Hyalella > Hyalella azteca. The sequence continues at coordinate 17,513 of NW_025947068.1, read as the reverse complement.
TTATAGATTAATCCATTATCGTTAGAATATTTAACTCAAGCATAATCGGGTATTATTAGCACTTAATTAAATGCTCAATACGCCATCTGTACATCAGTCCCTGCACCCTATACAGTCGAAGACAAAACAGCTGCTGGTGAGCAAGCTCCTATAGCTTCGTGTACGACGTAATTGGTAATTGTGAACAATTGTTGCCACGTTCATTTCTGGGGCGCTTAACTGCATTAATGCAGCCTCCGTCTTATTTAGGCCCTTATGCTGCATCTTATGTAGGGCCACATTTTATGCTGCATCTTATGTAGGGCCACATCTTATGTTGCATTGGGAAAAATAAGGGGATTAATTTAGCTAATAAATGGCCTGTCTTTTCACCATTTCTAATCACGTATCTGTGGCTATACGAAGTATAACGATAACTGAATTAATACAGCGCCAATAAACTTAAAGTTTTGACATTATATATATTTTTACATACAAAGAAGAAATTCGTGTTTAGATTACTCTACACACGTCTTTTTAAATGATACGCTAGTGATACCGTTACCCTAACCTCCCAGCACTGTATCTATAATGCAGCGACCCGCTCCGTTGTTCTGATATCATAAATAGTTCAACACCGCACAGTCTATGTCAAGTTCGGTCCCCGGCTGTAATGGCTCCTTACTGATCTCTAATGCGTCTTTACCGTGAACATTTTTTTTCAACTTAACTCGGTCTGTCAGTTCAAGGACAGTCAGTATACGAACGAGTAGACAAGAAGCTCCATGATTTTATCGAGAGTGTTGTTAGTACTTATTCCCATGTCCTATTGCTTACTATCTATGACCCAAAATCTTTAAAATCATTTTACTGCAATGAAAACTCTCCACTAGTTAGAACACCTCATTGATATACCTCACAACTTAACAACAAAAATACACAATTTATTCGATATAAATGATAGTGACGTAATAGTCACAATCATTTGTAAATCCTCCGGAACCCTTCGTCTGGAGTCGACTTAGATCCTTCCTCATTTGTCACTTGTAAACGCGATGCATTCTTCGCGTTTTCCTAAAACGCGGCGCTTTTCTAGCATTTTACTATCCAGATAATCAAGAATTTAACCGCAAAATGCAATGTATGTTTCCTGCCTGGGATGTAGAGTGTACACGCGAGGCGGAGGATGTACAGGAAGAAGCAAAGAAAGTCATTTTGGTGAGAAGAACGAGGTTTGGGTTATCACTTAACATAAATTTCATGTTATGAAAAAGTTTAGAGTTGAATTACAGTGGAAAGAATTCATACAGGATATAGTGGAAAAAATTCATGCAGCATAAAGTGGAAAAAGTTCAAACTGGATACAATGGAAAATTTTATTTCTCGTGAGGTTTTTAGACTGATAAACGTACCTGCTGTCTGCCATGGTAGGAATAGGAAAAGGATATTGGAATATGATTGAAGGATATGGTCATGCAATATGGTTAGGATTTATTGAGGATACTATAAATCAGACGGTTTCATCCAATGACATGATTAGGATTTAGGCATATGCATAAACATGTTTTTTCGCATTTTTCATGAAAAACATACATATAGGGACCATATGGAAATACTACAACCTTACCCTCATGAAATGAATGGGTCAAATTGTCCAAATAACGTCATTTTCCTTTGGCATGTAGCACTGATACACCCTTTTGCCGGGCCAAACTAGGTCAAGGTGACCCACCCAATGGCAAAAAGTGTGACAATATTGGGAAAAAGTCTCACACATTTCACTGAGTGTACGACGATCGAATAATTTACAAAGGCTGGAGTGCGCTTAAAAACAAGTCTAGTATACAATGAAAATTATTATACAATATAAAAATAATACAAAGGATTGACAGTTTCATAGATTTCCACGATCCATTTTTCTCCCTCAGTTCATAATTAATCCAACAACAATCCAACTCGGTATATTAGGAAAATAAGAATTAGGTCATCGTAGAATTTACGGTGACCGTATGCAGTTTCGAAAATGCAACCCTTGACCAAAATCGCAACGAAAAGATGAAGGACGCTGTAGGATCTCCGCCCCAGTCCTCCCGCGAGCAGATGTGCGAATACGTGGCGTTTCCGCGTGAACCACATTGCCCTAAAATCCTGATATTTAAATTGAATTACCACAAAGTAGAGACAGATTATCATGCCTCGTGGCCTTTTATTACCGCAATGCAATATATTCACGGGAGATCAGCCGATGACATCAGCGATAATCTTATTTGGGAGTGACAGGTGTTGGGTAGGTAAAGGTTTGGGTGGCTGGGTGGCTGGGGGTGGTTAGGTGGCTGGGTGGGTAAGTGGTGGCTTGGGTGTCCCGCGCAGTTGCACTCCAGTCTCCCTGCAGCATTTGTGATGGAATGTAGTTACGTGTCTGTGTCTGCAGTTTTCCAGTCGTGTAATCTTCTTCACAAATTTCTGTAGTTTTTTCAATGCACACACGTGCCTTTGTCGGGTCGCATAGTGGTGATATTTATTTATTTATCTAATCGGTAACTTGAAATATATTAATTGACACGTCCTATTCACGATCTGAAACTTGATTTGATAGAGTAAACCACAGTGATAATTTTAAAGTGATGCAGCGTGAATCCACGTAAATCTCACGTCACTTTTAATACTTGTCCTGACGGTATCGCTAGGACCGGTTCAGGTTGCAGTAACTGCAGGGCCTGCGCAGTTTATCAGTAGTCGGCACGCAGTCGCTTGCCTCCTCATTAGTTCCCCATAGCGTGTGCACTAGTGTGCGCTAGTAGCGTGTGCACTAGTGTGCGCTAGTAGCGTGTGCACTAGTGTGCGCTAGTAGCGTGTGCACTAACTAGTGTGCGCTAGTAGCGTGTGCACTAGTGTGCGCTAGTAGCGTGTGCACTAGTGTGCGCTTGTAGCGTGTGCACTAGTGTGCGCTAGTGGTGTTCAAACCAGTGTACTCTATTGATATACATCAATTCACCAGCCATACACGGATCAGTTTGTACTATTGGTGCAATCGTATGTATACAATACGGCAAATAATTCATAAATTTACTTATGCAAGTTTTGAGCCGCATTGAACATGTTTTAACTGATACGTTCTCTCGTGTGCGATCTTACGCATACTTTCAACCGATAAAAATAATATTTAATCAATTGTTTCATCTCAATGCACATATTTATATCATTAGTCATTTATACTCTGCTACCCACACTTGATATACAAAGCAAAGACACATCTGCTCCAAACACTCACGCAGCTGCTGCTAACAGCTGCTACAGTTGCAGCTATTGCAGTGATAGCTTCCCTGTTATAGCTGTTGCAAGGTGTTTTTGTCTGTTGCTCGCTCCTGTTCGCATCACAGCTCTGTTGTTCTTTTATCATGTTTGGTATTGCCTTAATTACGCAAGGCACTGCCTGTGTTGGTCATTGTTTTCACTTTGTTACTGCGCTCCTGTTATTAATGTAACGCTTATGTCTTAATTACGTTGTTACTGTTCAATGTGTACGGCATGTACTATCATTGTTGCTAATTTTTTTTAGATTTAATGCTACGCTATTGTTATTTTCAAGGTCATAAGGGTTATTTCTGTTGCGCTGCTATTAAATCAAATTATTACTTAGTCGCAAGTCTGCTGGCATAGTTAAACTCGTCATGTTATTTGCATAAATTTTATTTCAGTGAGTCTCCATCATCATACATCTCAGTCATTGATCATTACAGCCTTGTACATTACAGCCATCATACACTTCATTCCTCGTACATTATATAATTGCAGTTTGTTTAATAATATACAATTATAATTGTCATTATAATGTATAACATAACTAGACCCCTTAAATAAATAATCAAACCTCGTCACATGTCACTATTTAGGCCGCAACGCATGGGTTATTTAGACAGCATCACACGTCTATTCTTTACTTGCATGAAGGAGTCTATATTTATATACTTGCGCCTTCGTCTCAGAGTCTGTCGTCATCTCCCTCGTCTCATGTTCTCGTCTCGCTCACTGGTCTCTCTGTCACTTGCACTGCTTGGCAATGCGGTGCACTGCTTGGCAATGAGGTGCACTGCTTGGCAATGCGTTGCACTGCTTGGCAATGAGGTGCACTGCTTGGCAATGCGGTGCACTGTTTGGCAATGCGGTGCACTGCTTGGCAATGCGGTGCACTGCTTGGCAATGCGGCGCACTGCTCGGCAATGCGGTGCACTGCTCGGCAATGCCGTGCACTGCTTGGCAATGCGGTGCACTGCTTGGCAATGCGGTGCACTGCTTGGCAATGCAGTACTGTTTGGTGTTTGGCAATGCAGTGTAGTTTGGCAATGCAGTGCAATTTGGCAATGCAGTGCAGTTTGGCAATGCAGTGCAATTTGGCAATGCAGTGCAATTTGCAATGCATTGCTGTTTGGCAATGCAGTGCAGTTTCGTAGTGCAGTGCACTGCTCGGCAATGCAGAGCTCTGCACGGAAATGGAGTTGAAAAGTGTTAGTCCTTATAGAAGTAACAAAAACTCAGTTCACAATGTTACTCGTTGCGTGTTTGAAAAATTGCGTATACTTTCAATAATTCATTAACTTTCATTATCCGTTAAAAACTATATTCTAACAACTTTTTAGAGTTGATATCTATGTTTGCTCAGAATTGAATAACTAGAAATTCAATAAATATTTCTCATCAGATATATTGGTATACTTACTGTTTATTGATAAAATCTTCTCTCCCGAGTTCTAATTACATAACATTTTCAGTGGAATTTTTATCAGTCTGTAATAATTATGATTATTTTTGAAAAATCCTCGTAGTTAACACTAAGTTTGGTAGTTATGTATATGATTCCAAATTTTATCTGTTTCAGGCTATGTCGCATGAAATTCTCGAATACTTCATTTATTTATGGATCATGTGTTTGCTTATTTGCGTGTTTTCACGATTATCTAAATAATTTTCGCTGATTATCGCTACAAATTTCACGATTTTCGCTGCCTTTATTGAAGAACTTGTTTCGGGGCTCCACTGTAAGAAACGTTCAGATAAAAAGCGTTGGTAGAGGTTTGCCCGGTAGAATAAAAAAATTAATAACTTTAGGAAGTAAACGAGCGCTATGGGCAGAGTTATGAGTTAATGAAAGGATTATTGGTTACAGCAGAGGGTTTAATGGGGGGTGTCAAGCCAGCGTGTACATAGCGAGTGTCTCGCCTGCCAAGAACTGCAGGTCGCCTGCACCTGCACTGCAACTGCAGCTCGCCTGCCACTGCAGCTGTAGCTCGCCTGTCACTGCAGCTGTAGCTCGCCTGCACTGCAGCTGTAGCTCGCCTGCACTGCAGCTGTAGCTCGCCTGCACTGCAGCTGCAGATCGCCTGCACTGCAGCTTTGCCGCCACATCTGTGCAGTTGTCGGGGCCTTGTAATGTCATCCTTGAGAACAGGCGACTGCTGGGACAAGCGAATGCTGGGACAGGCGACTGCTGGGATAGGCGACTGCTGTGACAGGCGGCTGTTGGATAGGTGACTGCTGGGACAGGCGACTGCTAGGACAAGCGAATGCTGGGACAGGCGGCTGTTGGATAGGTGACTTCTGGGACAGGCGACTGCTGGGACAGGCCACTGCTGGGACAGACCACTGCTGGGATGGGTCATTGCTACAAGTTATTGCTGGGACTCACGGTCGCCTGCACTGGCTGGGTCGTACAGCTGCCAAACTGCCTTCTTCAATGAGGCTTACAATTGTGATTTCCACAATGGGTTTGTGAAGGATTTTTTGTGGATCCGGAAATTGTTAACAAGAAAGCTTTTACTTAAGCTACGGTGGACTTGGATTTGGATTCCTGTCACATAATGACATTAACGCCATGTTGAAATGTTCATGACATATAGCAAAATTCATTTCATATCGCAACATCGAAGTCTTGTAGCAACATCGAAATCATACAATCATATTAAAATCACACAACATCGAAGTCTTTGATGGCTTATAGCAGCATTGAAGTTGAAGACATTTTATCTTATTTAGAAGGCAAAAAAGCAGTGTCTGATCCAAGAAATCGTAATGCAAAATTCATCGTCGAGCTCTTGAAAATGCTCGTTGTGCTGAATATTGTGCATAGAACGAAAAATTCATGCGAGCTTCGTGGATGCGTGTCATGATCTTATGCGTGCACGGAGTATACGTGAGCTTGACTTGCGGTCTGGGATACGTGCATGGCATGCAGGATAAGTTCTTTAGATTGTAAAATGTTGACTTAGGAGACAGGAAGACGAAACTGCCAGAAAATAACGCGACTTTGTTAAATAGGGACTTCGAGTTGAATTAACTCATGCATTCGTGTAAAATTCTCAGAAAAAGTTATAAAATTTATAGCTGGATAAAATCTTCCTAAAAGTAGATTTTTCAAGGCTACAAAGGATTCTGTTCGAACTCAATCAAAATGTCTTGATTTTACTTTTTCGTAGGAAAAAAAAAAGAAAATTGTCATTGGTGCGATGATTTTGGTGATTTTGTTTCAAAACACGAACTGGTGATTTTGCAAACATTTTGTTCTCAAATCAGTCAGTTTGGTACAGTTAGTTTTCACGAATTAGAAACATGCTTAATATTTTTTCGTGCGTTTGCTGATTTTTCTTCTAAAAATTTATTATACTCGCCTTTTTTTTCTTCTACTGAATTTCCTTGTTTTCGCACCTACACGCATCATCGAGATGCTACTCCTCTCATTTTATTCGGGATTGCATGTAGTATCATTTTAGATATCCCATACTAGTATTAGTCTGTATCATAATTGTGTACTAGTATCATTATTAATCATTGTGACACATTTGCCGAGTTGTGATTTCAATATGCAATCGATGATGACCAATTTCGTTGCAAAATGGCTTATCTAAGTATATATAAAACATTATAGGCATTTGGAACTTCCGATAAATGTTGCTAATTAGCAATGGTTGAATAACTCATCGTGTTGACTATCTACTATATACTATATATCTACTGAATACTATATATCCACTATATGTCCACATGCCACATCTGATCTCAAACCTCGGTTAACTAGTCACTGTAAACATCCATTGTGTGTGGAAGAGGAAATCTATGCAATGATTATTGCATCATCCTGTGATGATCCTCATCCAATGATTGTCTATGATAGCACAGACATTCTCCTGTGAAAATACTCATCCAATGATTGTCTATGATAGCACAGCCATCCTCCATTGATTATCATCAGCAATGATTGTCTATGATAGCACAGCACAGACATCCTCCATTGATTATCATCGAGCAATGATTGTCTATGATTGCACTGACGTCCTCCATTGATTATCATCCAGCAATGATTGTCCATGTATAGTGCGACATGCGACCTACCGCCTGCCGCCTCGTGTCAAAGGCTCCGTTCTTGTGAAGGCGATGTCCTTGCCGGGCCAAACTGAGCGCTTGACGACATCTGCTGCCATATGTGGCACCTGTGAGCTTAGCTCTATAGTATTGTCTTTACCATGTCTATAGTTGAGCATATAATTCTAGTAATTCTAGTAGTTCTAGTATTGTCGGTACCATGACATCTGTAGCGACAAATACCAGTAAGACGACGTAATGCTTCTTAATTACTAATAATATGAGCTTATATCTCTAGTATTGTCTTTACCATGACATCTGTAGCGACAAATACCAATGATACGACGTAATGCTTCTTAATTATATAGTAATAATGTGAGCCTATAGCTATAGTATTGTCGGTCTCATGACATTTGTAATAATACCTGTAATACGAAATAATACCAGTAATACGTAATGCTGCTTAGTAACAATATACAGTAATACTACACTATACATAATGTACATAATAATGATATACACTAGTAATACTTGCTACGACGGTAACGTGTGATTCAAGCAGAAGTCGCAGTAGAAGAAAGTACAACAATAGCAATGTTAACAATTAAAACAGAAATAACGAAACAAGTTTAACCTAAAAACACACACAACAGCATTGCTTGTAGATTTAGTGTTTAATTAAAGCAATCTGTTAGAATTGAATTAAATAAATTTGAATTTACCTATTATCCGAAACTATAAGAGGTTCCAACGTTAATCAATAATAATATCCATAGTTCAATTACCACACAATAACGCTATGGATATTATTATATTTTGTTGTGTATAGAATTCTAAAAATGCGGCTTATAGGAGACTAAAGTCCATATCGTGAAGGTGCTCTCGAGCTTACAATAATCCGACGCCATGTTGATGTCAATTTTTTATATTAACTTCAATGATTTCCTTATGGGACATTTTTTGTAGCTTTGAGCACTTAAGCTTCTCGTCGCTTTGGCATTGAGCGCTGACACTTTCATCTAAGCCTCAAGTGTTCGTTTTCGTGTTAATGCAAATCATATCCTGTCAGTGTCATTAATCTTGTAAAGTTTTATAGATTTAGCTATTTTATCATATATTCAAATAATAAGATCATACATTCAAATAAAGGCTCATATATTTAAATAATAACTTCACATATTCAAATAATAGGATAATATATTCAAATAAAGGCTCATATATTCAAGTAATAGGATCATATACTTAAATAAAAGATCATATATTCAAATAATAGGATATTATATAAAAAAAAGTTCATATATTCAAATAATAGGTTCATATATTCAAATAGATCCTTATAAGAAGGTCAAAATTGTATTTACAGTAATGATAAAAAACTCACTTCTGTACCCTGTTTTTGTTGGCAAATATCATCATTTGAGAAGGTCGCTTAATACGATGTATATTGAGAAATGAAAAAATTTTTAACTATTGTCATTCTTCACTCTATCCAAAAGTATTTGATTTTATTTTATACTTACTCATTATCAATGTTTGCGGTGTGTGAGAATATTATTTCGTCACCCGCTGTGGGTGGGAACTTTGTGACAATAATTATAAGGTTTACATATCAATCACCATACGAAATAAATGTTAATAAAAATTCGCACTCACGAACCTGTGATCTTTGATTTTTAGTAAATTTATTAGTTTCGTAGACAATCGACACTCCTTTAAATTTAATTATGCTGGACTCCTGAAACCCAGTGTTTGAAATTATCCCAAAAAGCACATGAAATTAAAAAAAGTTCTTTTAATAAGTGAAGCATTTCGGCCAGTCTTCTCAGCAACATGAACGCCAGGCTTGCTACTCTCGGTGAGTGTTCGACAATTTAACCTCGCTTACATTTCAAAATAATGCATTCTTACAAATTCATCATCTGTATTAATTCTGATGTTTGTTTTACAACTTTCTAGAGAATCTGTTGATAATAATTTATAAATGTCGTATCTCCACGAAATGCTTACGCATTTCTCGCCTAAGCGTACGCAGCTCTGTCGCTTCACTTTCTCATGTTTACGCTGCTCTGTCGCTCTCTTTATCATGTTAACGCTGCTCTGTCGCTCTCTTTATCATGTTTACGCTGCTCTGTCGCTCTCTTTCTCATGTTTACGCTGCTCTGTCCCTCTCTTTAACATGTTTACGCTGCTCTGTCGCTCTCTTTATCATGTTAACGCTGCTCTGCCGCTCCCTTTTCTCATGTTTACGCTGCTCTGTCGCTCTCTTTATCATGTTACCGCTGCTCTGTCGCTCCTTTTTCTCATGTTTACGCTGCTCTGTCGCTCCTTTTTCTCATGTTTACGCTGCTCTGTCGCTCCTTTTTCTCATGTTTACGCTGCTCTGTCGCTCTTTTTTCTCATGTTTACGCTGCTCTGTCCTAAATACGCATCTCCTTCACTACGTAGTGACAGAAATTCACCTGTAAATCCTATCCATGTAATGCTGCATCATCGCTGCTTCTCGTATTGCCATGCATGATGCAGGATTTTCTACACCCCCTTAGCCATACTGAGCCATGAATTTGCGTACTACTGCGACGGGTTATTCTGGTTTCTGACTGGAATTGTTTAAATCCTGATTTGCAATCAAAATTTATCGTCTGATGTACATACGAGCTCGTAAATACGTCAGGCATCCGGGCCCGGTTTAATTAAGAATGCGCTTGTTTACCGACTTCAAGGCCATCCAGACGGCCGGTGTTAATCTCTTCTTGAACTGTGAGCCCTGCAGTTATTGTGTGTAGTTCTATGCAATTATTTATTCAATGCCTGGAAATAATAGTCGCTGTATTTAAGTGCTCTGCATTGATTTATTTATTTTATCATTTATTTGACATCTTGATACCTTTGAATTGACGTCGGGATATTGTGCAAAGTCTGGCAGTGCTGCGTTCCTGTACAGCACAGCCGTACATGGCGTGCTGTGCCTGTACAGCACAGCCGTACATGGCGTGCTGTACCTGTACAGCACAGCCGTACATGGCGCGCTGTGCCTGTACAGCACAGCCGTACATGGCGCGCTGTGCCTGTACAGCACAGCCGTACATGACACGCTGTACCTGCACAGCACAGCCGGACATGGCGTGCTGTGCTTCCAGCGCAATGGCTGCGACAAAAAACCAAGTCACGTATGAGGGCTGTTAATTAATGGTCGAAGACGAGGTAAAATTTCGGCACAAATCTTGGAAAATTCTCAGCCAGATTTCACTTCATTTTTGATCTGCCGTAGAATAAAGATAATCCTCTTTCATATCTAAAACTGTGCCTAAATTCACATTTTAAATTTGATTATTCGAATATTGAAAAATTTATGCTAGTTAGCCACAAAATTTAAAGAGCATATTCGTATATTTCGGATTCAAAAGATGAATCTCCGCACTTAAAAATTGGGAATGCCTATAAACTTGGAACACATTTTTTGCACTCGATAGACGCGAAATGAAACTCGTTGAATATTCCTTGTAGTAATATTTAATTACTTATTTTAAGACCAAAACTGCAAGAATGCAGTTTTGCATTTATTGACCAATTGCAATGCAGCCAATTATTGACCAATTGTTGGTCAATAATTTTCTTTTGAAAATACAAATCATTTTGCGAAGCTTCCATACTCCCGGTCGAAGCGGTACGAATCCGGTCTTTAATTGGGCACCTGGGTTGTTATTGCTCATCGTTGCTTGTTTCGTTAATTATAATCGCTTTACCACAGAGGAATCAGCTCTTAAGGAACTTGTATTATGGGTTTAATTTAATTTTTGATAATATAATTTTACGTCACGCAGAGAATACTCAAGTAAAACTTACTTAAAAGAAACTTTAATTTGATTACTCCAGAAGATTTTTCAGTTTTTCTGCCATAAGTCGATCTATTTATGTATAGTATTTTATAATATAGTATAGTATAGTACTATAGTATAGTACAGTACAGTATAGCACAGTATAGCATATATAGTATAGTAAGTTGGTAGTATATTTCGAAAGAGTAAACTAAAAATTAAGTTAAAAATTCCTATTCCATCCAATTAAATTCTTAACGGAAACGGCTGTACTGGCAACGGCTGCATTCTGAAGTGTAACTTAATTATCTCGGGGTCCCTCGAGTGCAAGCTCCATGAGTTCATTTTCAAGTTCATTTGAGTTCATCTAAGTTGAGTTCATCAAATTAATCGAAATAAGTTTACTTTATCAAATGAGTTGAGATGCTTTAATCGAACTTGTTAAGTTCACGCGTTGAGTTCACGCATTGAGTTCACGCGTTGAGTTCACGCGTTAAGTTCACGCGTTGAGTTCACGCGTTGAGTTCACGCGTTGAGTTCACGCGTTGAGTTCACGCGTTGAGTTCACGCGTTGAGTTCACGCGTTGAGTCCACGCGTTGAGTTCACGCGTTGAGTTCACGCGTTGAGTTCACGCGTTGAGTTCACGCGTTGAGTTCACGCGTTGAGTTTACGCGTTGAGTTCACGCGTTGAGTTTACGCGTTGAGTTCACGCGTTGAGTTCAACAAATGAGTTCAACAAATCAGTTCATCCCTAATTTAATTACCGTTTGATGTGGCGACAGCATCACCATGTGTGCACTCTAACACAGTAACCGTTATGTCACTTGAACATCACAGACGGATTTTCTATGGCCGACTAAAAGCCGCCTGTCAGCCGTCGCTGATTAGGGCAGTCTCGATGTGTGTGCTGTTCACACAGCTGTGTTAGTCGCACAGGATCAAACACAGCGAGTCCTGTGTGACGTCGAGGGAACAAACTATACAGACTTGGTTTGTGTTTGTGTAATTTTTTATTTTGCTGCAGCATCGAGCCTGGCATGGCTTGGTCATTATTACACTCAGGTGAATGAATGCGTCATTGTCTAAACAATGACGCACTTCTTACCCACAGTATGAGCATTGAGCGGACTTAGCATTGACGGGCCTTCTTTCCGGGCCAAATTGTGTCAGGATGACCCATACAAGGGCAAAAAGTGCTTCGCTGTTTGGACAAAGTCTTGCTTATTTTTCTGAGTGTTGTTTATGACATTTTAAAAACACTTTAATGTTCATTATTCAGTTTGTATAATCGTTAATATTTATCATACTAAAAGTTTCACGGTTAAGTTAATTTGTCGTCTATATTTCAAACACCGATTTTTTTCGTGCGGTCGTGTTTACATTAGAAAAAATCTCAATGATAAAAATAAAGATTAATTATATTTTCCCTGTTTTCAAAACATATACTTCCGCCGCCTCTGTTTGTTTAACTTCATAATTGCGTGAATAAAATATTTTCTGCTTTATTATTTATAACTAATATGTTTCAACTCACACTATTCATTACAATTTTTATTTATTTTTATTACTTTTTCTCATAAAATAATGTTTTGAATATCTGAAAAACAGTTCTCGTTTTTTTGTGTTGGTGCGCGTATTGAACACAGGGCGTGCCCTTAGCTATCGTAATTACCTGCAGCTGCTCCCTTATATAATGCAGCCAGCGCTACACCTCCCTGCAGTTTAATTATAATGCAACCAGCGCTGCATCTCCCTGCAGTTTAATTATACTGCAGCCAGCGCTACACCTCCCGGCAGTTCAATTATACTGCAGCCAGCGCTACACCTCCCGGCAGTTTAATTATACTGCAGCCAGCGCTACATCTCCCTGCAGTTTAATTGTAATGCAGCCAGCGCTACACCTCCCGGCAGTTTAATTATACTGCAGCCAGCGCTACATCTCCCTGCAGTTTAATTATACTGCAGCCAGCGCTACACCTCCCGGCAGTTCAATTATACTGCAGCCAGCGCTACACCTCCCGGCAGTTTAATTATACTGCAGCCAGCGCTACACCTCCCGGCAGTTTAATTATAATGCAGCCAACGTACACGTGTTTAATTGAAGATTAATTTTTTCTTGCTTGTCTAATTGGAGTACAACGAGATTCGAAATGGTTCGATTCGTTAAGAAAATAATCTGTATGGAGTATCATGCAAAAGTGACGTTTAAAACAATTGGTTTGCTATATCCTGATGCCAAGGTGATGCTCTTCTGATTTCTTTTGCTTTATTGTATTGAAATGCAGCAAATGTTAAATTCTCATCGTTGCCGCAAAGCCTATGATAAAACACAATCAATACACTTATTTTGGACTTCGGTCCATTCATAATAATTTTAATCTTTGTAGATACAATAATGGTAATGTTAAGGCATAAATTTTAACCATGATCTGAGATTATTTTTAATTATGACACGATTTTCAGATCGGATGTTGGACGATCTGAAGAGCACCGTCACCAGCGAGGACGAGGGCCGCAAGACGCCCCTCGGCATCAGGTAAATTGCTCGCAATTTATACATTAATTTTTAGTGCATTTTCTCATTTATGGAAAAAATGCACTAATGTACTTGCCATGTCCGTCCGTCCGTCCGCTCGTCCGTCTGTCTGTCCGTCTGTCTGTCTGTCCGTCTGCCTGTCCGTCTGTCTGTCTGTCTGTTAGTCCGTCTGTCTGTCCGTGCGTGACTTCATGTTTTCGTCGACGAGAAAATCGCTCTCTGTCACTCTCAGCAGTGAGTACTGAGTTATTTTTTTATTAATTTAATCTATTAATAATTAATTAACGTGCATTAATAACATAGTTGAAATGATAGTTCTAACATAGGTTGAAAATTTTTCTCGTAGAAGTTTTCCCGCGATCAAATGAATGGAATGGAAAATAGTACGAATTTGTCAGCGGAATAGGAAATGTATTACAGTAATTCAATATTATTTTACATTTCTTGATGGGAGAAAAATGTTGCTAGCTTTCCAGGTGATTTGCATGCTGGCATTGCTGAAACTGCTTCATACATACAACTCGGTCGTTATATGGTTCATCAATTCAACATACGTCTTTATGATGCTTCATACATACAACTCGGTCGTTATGGTTCATCAATTCAACATATGTCTTTATGATTCATCCATTCAACGCCGTTGTTATGGGCGTTGCTTTACGGTTTACCATTCAACATTCGGTTTACGATTCATACATCCAACGCGCGTTGATACGCTTAATAAATTCAACATACGTCAAGTTTCCTGTATTCAACTTTCGTTGTCATGGAAGATGGATGCATTCAAAGTTAACGAGTAAAACTGAGTGGTGACTTACAAAAGCAATTACAAGTTTACAGGAACCGGTCTCCAAATATCAAGTGTTCCAAATTTAAATGAGTGCCATTGATACAGTATAAATCCAATATGAGTTTTCCTATTCAACTTAAGCGGGAAGTTTGCAGTACTGCAGCGTTTTTTATTTATCAACATAATTAAAGAAAATGATATAACGTATAGCCACTTACACACCTGGGAATTGTTTGCTTGCAATGATCCATCAAAAAGCTGTAAAAACCATGCCTGTAATATCTATAAATTGTTAAATAATAAATAGCTGTAATACCCATATCCGATAATGATCAAGTCAATTAGCGAAATGAACATTTAAATAGGAAAATAAAGTTAATACGTTGACCGGATGCCAAAATAAGTTACTTCAAAAATAAGCTACGTAAACATTTATGCTATAAATATTTTATAATTTCATAAAATGATTATTCATTAAAAATATTTTTAATGAATTCAGCATTCAATATATTTCATTCGAATTTTTCGACAATTTTCTTATTAGCATTACTTATATTTGCTTGTGAGTAATTCTGGTTTCTGCGTCCATGTTTTATTGTTGAGGTTTCATTACAAAAATGTTGGAATTAATTAATCTAATTAATTAATTAATAAGAATTACCCTCGTTTTATTATGTAACGATGTTGAGGGCTTACAGAGCGCTTAATTATGCCCTCAATTGACCCTCATCAGTGCTTGTGCTCCTCAATAAATTAACTAATTGATTAAACAACAAATAATATTGATAAAAATAACTCAATAAAATCGGTGAAATAATTTAAGATTACTAATCACATAACAATATTATTATAGTCAATGCCACGATTTAATTCGGTTACCGATTTCCGTGCTCATTCCAAATCATTTTCTGGCGTATAAAAACCTGGTTATTTGTTTGTACTAATGAATTCACCCTTTCCCCCATCCCTCACCTAACTCTCCTCCCCCATCCCGCATCCCTCCCTTGTTCACCACAGCCACCACCACCACCACCCTAACTACCACCATCACCACCACCGGCCCGCCAGCCCAGACCCGTCTTTCCTGCAGGTATTCAGGTAATAAACTATTCAAATTATTTGTTATTTCCATGGGTTTTGATGGGGAAAATATTTGGTGGGTTGAAAAAAAAACTAAAAAAGTTGTAAACTGCGTATTCCACTCTTGAATTAAAAATTTTTTTTTTTGTCGTAGATGGGTGGGACAGGGCAGGATGGCCCAGTGGTTACAGTTCAGAGTCCTATGATTGGAGCAGTGAGTTGCGTGTTCGAGACCGCAACAAGCTGTGAATGTTTTGCGATGTTAAGAAGCTGCGACAGGCCTACGGCCTAATGAACGCTGAAACCGTTATAGCGATTGAACCTAAGTTGATTGTCGTGGAACTTTCAGAAACTCTGATTTATTAGGACTATGATGGATGTTATATTCGTACATTATAACTTATAAAATATAAGTTTTCATTACTGTTAGACATGTTCTGAAAAAGTTCACATATCTAGAAGAAGGAAATCTTGCGATGATATTAACAATTATTGAAATGACTAACAACCCAACAAAATTCGGGGACCGCAGGCCTATAAGCTTCGACTGAGCACCCTAACAAAATTCGGGGACCGCAGGCCTAAGCTTCGACTGAGCACCCTAACA
Organism: Hyalella azteca; assembly: GCF_000764305.2. Lineage (NCBI taxonomy): Eukaryota > Metazoa > Arthropoda > Malacostraca > Amphipoda > Hyalellidae > Hyalella > Hyalella azteca. The sequence continues at coordinate 1,352 of NW_025947068.1, read as the reverse complement.
AAATTCGGGGACCGCCTAGGCTTCGGCCGAATAGTCACTACACTCGGCGCAAAGTTATTCTGGCCGGTCTACTTAAGTAGACCGGCCAGCAGTACAGAATAACTTTGCAGTGGCCGAATAACTTTGCAGTAACTTTTCTGTACTGCTTTGGTCAGCAGTACAGAATAACTTTGCGCCGAGTGTAGTGACTATTCGGCCGAAGCCTAGGCGGTCCCCGAATTTTGTTAGGGTTGATCGATCAACCGATTGAAATCAGTTTCTGGTCAGAATCTCCTTTCCGACTTCACAGTCGCCTGAGAGTATGACAAGGGTTGGCCGAGCCGAGTCATACGGTACCGAGTTAGCGAGCTGCCCAGAGGCAGCCCTTTGAACCCTGAGCCGAATTGGACATAGTGCCGCTGATTTACGTGCTCCCAGAGTCCTAGGCGGCCCTAAAGCAGGGTCGCGCACTCCTCTAAATTTTGGTTGGGAATGATGTCTTAAAGTTCCATATCTTCAATCCTTTAACATTTCAACTTGCCTTTTTTGCGAATCGAATATTTTTATTTCATATTTGCAATACAATTCAAAATATACAATTGCAAATATAATATTTGAACTTGGGTGTTGAAGAATACGTGCAAACTCTCTTAAAGTTTGTGTTTATTTGTAGCTATTTGTAGCTAAGTTATTTGTAGCTATCGGTTTCTAAAGAGACTATAATTATTTTGGAAAATTTTCATGCATTTCGAATTAATTTCAAATTGTAGATTTTCTAGAAATGGAAACGTTGAACGAAAGGAATCTCATTAGTTCCCATAAAGTTCAATTTCACACTTACTGTTTCGGAATATGAACCTAAATCTCTTTAAGCGCTGACTACATCTCCTCGTTTGTTTTGAAAATCAGCCGTGCATGACAAACCGGTTAAAAATATCAAGAACCTGTAATTAAAATTTTGATAATTTATATTGAAAACGAAATCAGAATTGACTAAAGTTACTATTGTTCAAATAGTGACTCACTATGTGCGCAGCAATCCAGTTCATTAAGTATCCCCAGCACCAGTGAAAATGTATCTACATTAGCAGGACCACAATCAGTGAGCAGGAACCCTCAGGTACAGAAAAAGAAGCATGAATAGCAGTGAATTATCATGCAGTAATAGAACATCAGTAACTGCTTGAGTAGCAGGATTGCAGTTAAATGCAGCTGATGTAAACACATCAGCTGCAGCACTGCAGATGTACACACATCAGCTGCATCGCTGCAGATGTAAACACATCAGCTGCGCAGCAGATGTAAACACATCAGCTGCGCAGCAGATGTAAACACATCAGCTGCAGCGCTGCAGATGTAAACACATCAGCTGC